>NC_046161.1:80323381-80401465 GCF_011064425.1 Rattus rattus | reverse complement strand
AGGGGAAGCCCTGGGTCCTGCTAAGACTGAACCCCCAGTGAACTAGACAGTTGGGGGGAGGGCGGCAATAGGGGGAGGGTGGGGAGGGGAACACCCATAAGGAAGGGGAGGGGGGAGGGGGATGTTTGCCCGGAAACCGGGAAAGGGAATAACACTCGAAATGTAAATAAGAAATACTCAATTAATAAAAAAAAAAAAGATAAAAAAAAACAAAAAAACAAAAAAAACAAAAACACGTGATCAGATAAATCCCTCATGGATGCTTATAGTTGATTCCAGATTCAGTCAAGTTGACAACCAAGGTTAACCATTATCATTGTTTTCTGATATACCGGGGCAAGACTTTAACATTGGACTTTGAAGAGCATAATTCATCCTAGCATATATATGTGCATAACACATATACATACTTGATGGAAAGAAAGGCTAATTTAAACTCTGTCCCCAATGGTATGTGTATACCTTTAACATATCACTAGAAATTGTACATTTCTGAAGTAGTAACTTTTATTTCTTACAAAATAACATATGCATAAATATTTATTTCATAACTTTTTAAATGATAAATTCTACTCTACAAATGAAAACAAAATATTTATTTTCCTGACTCTTGTTTACTGAACATGATGACCACCAGGTCTATCTGTTTTTATGCAAATGGAATAATTTTGATCTTCTTTATGGTTGACTATTTTTCTATCGGGTATATATCACATTTCTACATGTTCATCTAGGTCATGTAGGACTGGTTCAAATATTGTCTGTCATGAATAATGGTGCAATAAACGTAGGTGTGCAAGTATCTCTGTGGTGACTTGACAAAAGAGTCCTCTGTGCACACACTCAGAAATAGAATAGCTCTGTCATATTATTGTTCCAATTTTAGTGCTTGAGGACTCTGCACATTGATTTCCAAAGTGGCTATACGAGTTTACATTCCCACCAACAGTACATAAATGCTCCTACCCCCGCTCTCCCTGGTCTTGCCCCCACATTCCCTTCTGTACTTGTTAGCTGTTTTGCTTATGGTATCTGATGAGAGTGAGATGAGGAATCTCCATTCAGTTTTTACTTTTACTTCCCTGATGGCTAAGGATATTGAACTTTTGTTTTACATTCAATGGCCATTTATTCTTCCTTTGAGAACTGTCTGCTCAAATCATTTAACAACTTGTTTATTAAACAATTTTGATCTTTCAAAAGAATTATTTAGTTATTTATTGTTCTAGATGTCAATCCCATGAGATTTGTATGTCTACAGCATGTTCCCATCTGAACAGTGTATAATGTCAAGATAATTCTGTACTTAGGTACCATTTTACTAGAAGGTTCTTTGCAAAAATAGTTTATGGAATATATTGCTATAGTTATTCATGAAGGTAATTATAAACCATTGATAACTTGATGGTTCCTAGTTGTATTAGTCAAGTTTCTCTAGAAAAATGGAGTTATACTTCAGTGGATGTTTTGTGTGTCTCTCTGTGCGCGCACACGCGTGTGTGTTTGTAGAAATCAAAATGCTTATTTAATTTACACTGTGTCATATAACATATAGTTAATAAATTAAATGAGTAAATATATTATCTTCTGCTCTATTTAAAAGATACAGAATTTTTGTCCATTTAAATTTTACTTGCTTGAGACTGAAAATGTTTCACAACATAAACCATGTGCTTTAAAACATCAGTCTGAAGCAAACTTTTTAACTGGATTAGACAGTTTGAAAAGGAACTGAATAACCACACAGGAAGGTAATTTTATTATAAGCTTACATTTTTTTCTGCTCAATCCACCTTGTCCTCATAAAATGGTGAAGTTAGGTGAAAAGCACACCATACCTTTGCCAGCCCAGGCCTGGAGAGGAACAGGCAGTGTGGCAGTACCAATGAAAGAATTTCCTTTGAGCTCAAATTTCAACATTTCAAATCAGGTTTGTTCCAAAAATTCATCCACTTCTCAAGATAACAGAGAACAGAATGAAGATTCATGGAAAATGTCCAATTCAGAGACAGACCATAAACTTCAAACCCCCGAGAACAAGAGAGAAGGCACCCTCGGGGCTGTTGGTAACATGTATTTCTTTCTTTCTTTTTGAGTCTATTCTTTTTTCTTTTAAAAATGGTATTTTATGTGTATGGGTATTTGCATGCATGTTTGTTTGTGTGTTATGTGAATACTTGATGCCCCTTTGTGGAGGTCAAAAGAGAGCATCAGATCCTCTGGTACTTGAATTACAGACAATTGATAGTTAACATGTGAGAGCTGGAAATCCCACCCAGGTCCTTTAGAACAACAGTCAACTCTGGTAAACACTGAGCAATCTTTCCAGCTGTTTAAAAGAGAGCGATATGACTGAACATTCATAGATGAACATAATAGGAAATGGGCATAAGTGTCCAGGCAAAGAGCAGAGATTAGATTCTTACTAAATATCAAATGTTTTCCCCTTAGGGTAGCTTTGTAAGAATACCCTGAGAAACCAAACAACTAAGACCACACTAGGGTAGAAACAGTCCCCTACACTCACTAAGACCTGGTGCAAGGAAAGTGCGAAGCTTGGGGCAAACATCACTGCCATCCATTCAAGGCTCATTGTTAGAGGAAGGACGCAGTGACATATGTATCACTTTTCATGGGTTTTGGCATCCTCAGTGAATCATCTATGAGCCTCAGAGTAGGCAATTCTGAGACTGGCTATTCTCAGCTGGCATCGTGTGTATTGATCTGAGGGAGATCTTGGGGCAAACAACAGTCCTATGAGAAAATCACATTCGTATTACTCCATAGCTTTCTTTAGACCCTTGAAAAAGACTATAACTCTAAAAATATGAAAGCAAGTATTTTTAAATAATTACAATTGTATACCTTCTAACTCAGTAGTCTAGTCGAGATGGGCTTATAAGATGACGAGATGGGAGCAGTGGAATGCCCATCACCTATGACTTGCTTATTCTGGGGGTGACAGTATTTCATTTTATCTTTTCCAGGAAAACAGAGCTCTGCTCTAGCATATTGCCTTGATGACAAGGGATTGAACCGCCATTGATTGTTTATTACTTTTATTAGAGAGAGAGCAAGTCTGCTCCAGGTTTGGAGAGCCCCCAATTCTCAGACTCAGAATTTCTGATGATAAAGTCAATTCTGAGATAGATATTGTACAAAGGGCTGAGGAAAATGAGATGATGCAAGACTCAATGAGCAAACCCTTCGGAGAAGAAAATGTAAGATACTCAAATGCTAAAGTACAATTCAAGAGTTTTATAGTTCTATAAGACAGCGATATAAGGCAATAATCTCAGCAACCCATGATTCTTGAGTGAGCCATGGAGACAGAAGGTCAGTAGGTGTCCAGAAAAAGCTGCAGTGCTCATGGGGGAAGAGGGATTTGATCAAAGCTATAAACAGAAGTTGTGGCATTATAGGCTGACCTTTGTGCAGAAGAGGACATACAGGATAGCCTTCCCATTCACTACTTTGAAAGAGAAAGAACGAGGGGCAATGAGTAAATAAAAGGGGCCAAATATGAATCAAGACAGTCTTCCAGCAAAATCTGTGCACAGGATGCATTCTGCTTGGAAACCACAAAAATGTCTCTAATGTAGGAGATGATTAGAGACAGCAACCATAATTATTTCTTAATTACCCTTTGAAAGCACCTCAGTTGGGTACCAATGGACTTTAAACTATTTTAAAAGCTCTGCTAATACCTTAACTCCTGGGAGAGACTAAGAAGAATGGCTTAGCATATAGAGTTGCATAAGCTCCAAAAAAAAAAAAAAGCATAACCATATTCAATAAACTATTGAAAGAATGTTTTGGGGTGTATCCCCTGCATTTGCCGTAACCAATCACAGACGATGTTCATGTGTCAGATAGAGCTTTCATTCTTTCTCTCATTAAAAGTTCATATGCCTGGCACATCACTGTTTCCTGTCATTTTCTGACCTTACTCAGTAATGCGTATGTCACGGCGTGACTTCTGTTCTTCCATTTGCAGTTCTGGTTGGACTATGTAAGCTCTTTGGAATGATCAAAGTCATACAGAAACAGCTACCGATTGCCTAACCCAGCATGAAACAATTCTCCAGCATGATTTCCTAGAACTTCTGGAGAGGACATAGAAGAAAGCTGGGCCTTTTAGTCCAACCCTGGCTGGCAACCAAACAGTGAGTCTTGTCCAAACAAGGACCACTGGAGACTTCTTGAGGCTGTGAAAGTGTTGTTCGATTGCAGCTAAATCTGACTTTAAGTTTTATATACCCAGCAGATGCATTTTCTGTAAGTCAGTATTAAAGGTTTTGGGTCTGTACTGAACTATCACATTTTTTCCCTATGATATTATATAGACCCAGCTCATACATGCTCTAACGTGAACTCAATGTTTCAGTTCTTCCTGGGCTTAATACATGTTTGAGCTATAATCCTTTCCTAAACAGATGAAAATTCCACTTAAGAAAACTAGCTTTCTATTCTATGGAGGTAGTGTGACAGGTTACTTTTTCCTCAGGTTAGGAAATCAAAGTTCTATTTAATAAAAGAGTTCCTCCAGGAGAAACTTCCTTCATGGGTAGTCCAATCCCAACTGATCATCCATGGACACATAGCATATGAGCAACACTTAATGGGCTCAGTGTGTGTGTGTGTGTGTGTGTGTGTGTGTGTGTGTGTCTGTCTGTCTGTCTGACTGTCTGTTATAAAAGAAAAAATATCATAAATTTGGAAGATGATATATGGAACAAGTCAATGAATAAAGAGGGAAGGGACGAGAGTAATGTAGATGCAGTGGTCATGTATCACATTCTCAAACATTTTAAAAAATAAATCATTCAAATTAAAAATTGAAACCATGCTTTCTAGGGTTGGGGAATTGAAGAAATGACAATGGAAAAAGCATCCTTTGTTACAGGTCTCTTGAAAAAGTGCTCACATTTAATTACATGTTTTTCAGGATATTGAAAAAGGCAAATGAATCGTATGTCTGCCAAGTGAACCTCAAGCCCTAGATACTGTGAATGCAACTCTGTAGTCTTCTTTGCTCTGGTCCTACAACAATGCACTGGATCCTCTGCTTATTGCTTCTCCTGTGTTTCCTTCATTACCTCATTTGTGAGTGGCAATTATAAAAGGTATTTCCTCAGGAATCTCCACTATCCATCTTTTCTCCTACTTGGTAATAGAAGAGCTTGATACTGTGAAACTCACTAGAGACTTCATGACTCCTTAGCAATGTCTAGGGTCTTTTGTTAGGATGTACAAATGTTCATTTAATAGAGTAAGTTAGATTTCTGTTTGATTCAAATGTAGAAAGATACAAAAGACAAAATAAAGACCATATGGTGCTCATGGAAGAAGAAAGGCAAAATAAGGAAGCTTTGATGAAGTGTATCTCCAGGAAAATGAGGTAAACCTTCTGAGGTAAACAAAAAATGACACCATCCTTAGTATCTCATCCCCAGATCCAGGGAAGCTGCTACCAATGGGAAGAATCCTTGGTAAATGAAAAGATCCAGGCCTTCCTTGAATGATAGGGCTAGTGAGAGTCTGGGAAAGCAGACTGTAGTGAGTCAGTCTGCCTAGACTTCCCACCCTTAGAAGTAGCTGAAGAGAAGGGGATGGCGAGCAGTCCCAGACATATTCATGGTTATTTGATTTCCAAGACTGGAGCAACTATTTCAGTGCAAATGCCAAGCAAGAATAGGGAGGAGGGAGGAGGAGGAGGAGGAGGAGGAGGAGGAGGAGGGAGAGGAGGAGGGAGGAAGAGGAGGAGGAGGAGGGGGAGGGGGAAGGAGGAGGGGAGGGGAGGAGGAGGGGAGGGGAAGAGGAGGAGGATGAGAGGGGAGGAGGGGAGGAGGAGGGGGAGGAGGAGAGGAGGGAGGAGGAAAAGAAGAAGAAGAAGAAGAAGAAGAAGAAGAAGAAGAAGAAGAAGAAGAAGAAGAAGAAGAAGAAGAAGAAGAAGAAGAAGAAGAAGAAGAAGAAGACGACGACGACAAAGACTGTAGTAGCCAAGTAGCCAATGGTCCATGCCTGGAATATAATATATATATTATAGCATACTTGTGTGTATTATATTGTATGTTTTGGACTTGAGTTAAAATGTAAGACTGCAGGAAAATATGATTACCAAGAGGAAATTTTAAGTACAATAGAGACCCAGAGATAATTTAGTTCTTAAAATTAGTATATGGGAATTTCTCCTAATTTGCTATAAAATTGAAACAAATGCTATTTTTGAAAATGGAAAATCCAATGTCAGAACTCAGTTTATTGGATGGGTTTCATTGCAGGAGGATATCACATGAAGCAGAACCATGGAGTGAACTTGAGACAAATCAATAAAAATTATCTAAGCAGAAGTGAAAAAATATAATCTACAAAACACATATGACTGAAACTATGTTTAACAGTCAAATGGGTTAATAGTATTTGCTCTTCCATTCATGGCATATTAAAAAAATATAAAGCTTTAACTTGCAAAAGTAACAGAATAGTGCTATAGCGAGGAAATCTGGGTGTGTCCTGTTACTGATTAATTTTGCTAAATCCCAATGTGTAATGGAAGAGAAGTATCTGGGTATGAGAAGGCATTAAAGATGTAGAAATGGAGGTCAAGAGACTGTGATGGTGGCAAAGGCTCCTCTTCTACTAAGAAGTATATGTGGGTCATGGGTCATAGGTCATGGGTTATGGGTCATGAGTCAGGGTAAGAGAAGAGTAGATATGATAGTAGATACTGGTGGAAGATTCCAGGGTAGGCCTTTACTTCCTAACCAGCACACTGAGTATTTAATTTTAATGATTCTTTGGCAATTACTTCTTTTTCCTGCTTTTG
This sequence comes from Rattus rattus, assembly GCF_011064425.1. Classification (NCBI taxonomy): domain Eukaryota; kingdom Metazoa; phylum Chordata; class Mammalia; order Rodentia; family Muridae; genus Rattus; species Rattus rattus. The sequence goes on along the minus strand of NC_046161.1, from coordinate 80,394,636 downwards.
GGACATTCTGGCTGTATTTTGTTTTAATTTTAGATGCTCCTTTTCAGTAAAGGACAACGTGTGACATCAATTAATTTAATCAGTAATTTCCATCCTATTTGGATGTAGTTGTATTCTTTGGATACTGATAGTAAGAGGTGAAAAGGTGGCTGTGAGAAGGACTTTTGTGGAGCCTGACAAATCCAAATGCCAAGGAATCTTATAACTGTCCTATGATACTACCTGGGTGGAAATCACAGCAGAAAGTGTTTAGGAGACACAGAAAGGGCTAGCAATGACACCGGGCAAAAGGCAGTGGGGGTTGACAAGGTTTGATAAGCCACAGTGCCTTATGGGATACGAGGGAGTCACATTAACAGAAAAACATACGGATACATTGGAAGCCTAACTCTTGAGCAGATTGTAAGCAGGATTACCTCAGCTCCTGTTTGAATAACAGCCACCAGCTTCCTGTTGTGAAAGTCTTCTAAGACTGCATTCCAGAAATTTCCCTTTGGATTCTTATGCATATATATACATGAACAAGCTACATGAACAAGTCTCCTTTTACTTTCATGCTGAGATAAGAAAGGAACTAAAAGAAAAGGATTCCTTTCCTTCCACATCCTTACCGAATGGCAACAGTCACCACTTTCATTCTTCAGCAGCCTGCACTACATGCTTTAGCAACTTGCCATTACCAGCACTCCAGTCTGAAAGTTGGGATGCTTGGCTAGCCAGAGATGTACATCTGGAAGCTGTGTATTTGACTATTTGGCTAATAGCCAAAAACAAACACAAACAAACAAAACACACCAAAAATAAACAAACAAAACCAAAATCTTTTTCTACACATCGTGACAACCCTGAAAGGGTTAATTCCTCATTGCGTCACTCAACATCCTGCTTGACTTCATAAGTAGAAATAAGATTTGGATTAAGCTTGAAGGAATCAACATAGTAAAAAGCGAATGAGAAATCTGCTTTAAGTGTTTTATATTCATTTAATCAACCAACCGCATTCTGTGAAAGGCATGTATGTATGACTCCCAATATTAACTAACACAAACACACAGTGTTAACCACATGTGAAACGGCAAGACATGGTAGGAAAAATTGGGAAGAATAATAAGGATCTATAAGGATTTGCTCTCGTTGAGTTATTAATGGCCACAGGAAAGGAAGGTGATTTGGGGAGAGAAGCATGCTGGGTACCAGCTGCTGCTGAAGGGAACTAATTACCACATCCCGCCTGAGATCTCAGCAGATACACATGCCCAGACACCGAGGGCTGCAAGAGCTTACAGCTAGACATTAAACTACCTTCTGGGAGATCCGACATAGGCAAACGTCTTTGCATGCATAAATAACATCAGCACATACATTTCCAGCTAGGTTTCATCCACCCAGCTCCTCGTCCCTCTCGGTGTATTCCAACACAGACTCTAGCTCTTCACCCCAGTGCAAAGACCGAACAATTCCTAACAAGACAGAATCACTGCTTCTACCAATTCAAAAATCACCTGAGAAGACTGACTTGACTTGACTGTGAGCATCTCCTGGGAAGGACAAGGAGCTTCATTTTGGAATCCTTGATACTTAGCACAGAGCCTATGATTCTGCGAGGTAACCAAAAACTTGTTGGATAAATAACAAAAGATGCGGCTACCAACCTGTGGTTGACAGTGGTGTCCAGTGACTCCTAAGGCCAGGAGCTCTCAATATTATCTCTTCTTTGAACTAAAATGTTAAGGGCACGGTTTTGTAAAACACAAAATAGACTTGAACAACTGCGAAGGCCCTTCATTCATTCTTGGGTAGATTGACTCAGCGTTATAGAGACATCAACTCTCCCTAAGTTAGCATACAAATGCAATATGCAGATTGCAATGTAAAATGTCAGTGTTGCTTTTTTATAGTTAGACAAATTGACACTGAAGTTCACATGAAAGCAAACATTCAAGAATACTCAGGAAAACACTGAAAAGGAAAAACTGAGAGGGACGTAGCCCCACCCTCAACGCTGGTACCAGTAAAGTGGGGAGTGGTCCTTAAGCATGGATGGACAAAGACCAAAAGAAAAGAGCAGAAATCAATCCAAACATTTATGAAAATCTCATATGATAAAATGGCACCTCAAATTCAGGAACCAAGGAAGACTTTATAACAATTGAAATCTATCAAAAATAAAATTCAATCAATGATATACTCTGGACAGAGGAATAATTATTGAATAGAATAGGAACTATAATATAAAAATTATGTAAATATTAAAAATGGATGAAGGTTTATATTTTTAGTTTAAGAAATTGTCTTCTAAGCATGACCTAAAATCCAAAGGCATTTAAGAAAATAATGGCAAATTTGACATTAAAAATTATGTAGGAGCCACCATAAAATTAAGAGGCAAAAACTGGAAAAAATATTTGCAACACATACTTCAGGTAAAGGGCTAAAGTCTTTACTGAATAAAAACTAAGGGACTAGAAACTGAAACTAAGAAAAATGATAAAATACAGAAATAGATTATTTACCAAAACATACCAATGTCCATTTAAACATATGTAAAAATATAGGAACTTATTCATAAATAAAGAAATATAAAGCAAGGATAAACGTTAAGAGGCTGATAATGCCTACCATTGGCCAGACTGGAAAGAACTATACCTTCTCTTCCATTGCTAAGAAAGCAAACCCCAACAAACCCAAGGAGGAGAACAGCAAACATAGAACGAAGTTTATTCGCCAACATATGAGAGATACCATTGTGCATCCACACAGTAGAGTACCATGCAACTGCATGAAGAAATGCAGGAAAGATCATCACAAGCCAAACTGGGTAGATGGGTGGTTTTCGGAATATTTGCCAAGTGAATCACACAAACTTACACACATGCAGGTGCACATACACATGTGCACTCACATAAACATGCACACATATGCACACACAAGATGAGCATTAAATAATACCTCATTTTCTGAGGAACCTCCAGACTGATTTCCAGAATGGTTGTAACAGTCTGCAATCCCACCAACAATGGAGGAGTGTCCCTCTTTCTCTACATCCTCACCAGCATCTGCTGTTGCCTGAATTTTTCATCTTATCCATTCTGACTGGTGTGAGGTGGAATCTCAGGGTTGTTTTGATTTGAATTTCCCTTATGACTAAAGATGTTGAACATTTCTTTAGGTGCTTCTCAGCCATTCGGCATTCCTCAGCTGTGAATTCTTTGTTTAGCTCTGAACCCCATTTTTCAATAGGGTTATTTGTCTCTCTGCATTCTAACTTAGTGAGTTCTTTGTATATTTTGGATATAAGCCCTCTATCAGTTGTAGGATTGGTAAAAATCTTTTCCCAATCTGTTGGTTGCCATTTTGTCTTAACAACTGTGTCCTTTGCCTTACAGAAGCTTTGTAGCTTTATGATCCCATTTGTTGATTCTTGACCTTAGAGTATAAGCCATTGGTGTTCTGTTCAGGAAATTTTCTCCAGTACCCATGTGTTTGAGATTCTTCCCCACTTCTTCTTCTATTAGTTTGAGTGTATCTGGTTTGATGTGGAGGTCCTTGATCCACTTTGACTTAAGTTTTGTACAGGGTGATAAGCATGGGTCGATCTGCATTCTTCTACATGCTGACCTCCAGTTGAACCAGCACCATTTGCTGAAAAAGCTATCTTTTTTCCATTGGATGGTTTTGGCTCCTTTGTCAAAAATCAAGTGACCATAGGTGTGTGGGTTCATTTCTGGGTCTTCAATTCTATTCCACTGGTCTATCTGCCTGTTTCTGTAACAATACCATACAGAAAAAAAATAATACCTCATAATATCAAAAAGTAAGAAAGTGATCAGGAAAAGGAAAAACAAAAAAAGGAAGAAAAGAAAAAGTATGAAAGAGACTTTTTCAGTAAAGACATTTACTTATTGATGAATAACTGCTATGCCATACTTAATAATTATAAATAGTGATAATAGTCCATATTTACCAAGCAATTCTATGTCCCACATTTGCCTGAGGATTTTAGGCAATGCCCCATTTAACCTTTTTTTCTCCATTAATTTATTTCACTTATTTTACATCCTGATTGAAGACCCCCTCCTCACAGTCCTCCCTTCACATTGCTCCTCCTTCAACCCTGTCTTAGCCAGGGTTTCTATTCCTGCACAAACATCATGACCAAGAAGCAAGTTGGGGAGGAAAGGGTTTATTCAGCTCACACTTCCACATTGCTGTTCATCACCAAAGGAAGTCGGGACTGGAACTCAAGCAGGTCAGGAAGCAGGAGCCGATGCAGAGGCCATGGAGGGATGTTTCTTACTGGCTTGCTTCCCCTGGCTTGCTCAGCTTGCTTTCTTATAGAACCCAAGACCACCAGCCCAGGGATGGCACCACCCACAGATGGCTAGGCCCTCTCCCCTTGATCGCTAATAGAGAAAATGCCTTACAGCTGGATCTCATGAAAGTATTTCCTCAAGAGAGGCTCCTTTCTCTGTGATAACTTCAGCTTGTGTCAAGTTGACACACAAAACCAGTCAATACAAACCCCTCTCCTCTTCTCCACTGAAAAGGGGGAACCTGCCACTCACCCAAAACAACTCCCCCTGGTCCATCAAGTCACTGTAGGACTAGGCACATCCTCTCCCACGGAGGCAAGAGAAGGCAGCCCAGTTAGGGCAACAGGATTCACAGGCAGGCAACAGAGACAGGGACAGTTCCTGCTCCAGTTGTTGGGGAACCCTCCTAAAGACCAAGCTGCACATCTGGTACATATGTTCAGGGCCTAGGTCTATCCTGTTCTGCTCTTTGGTTGGTGAGTCAGTCTCTTGGAGCCCCTACGGGTCCAGGTTAGTTGAATCTGTTGGTCTTCCTGTGGAGTCTATCTTTTTCAGGGCCTCCAACCCTTATCCCAACTCTTCCACAAGACTCCTGAGCTCCATCTGTATCTGATCCCATTGGCTGCTGGAAGCTCTCAGAAGATAGTTATGCTAGACTCATATCTGCAAGGAAACGGAGTATCATTAATAGTATCAGGGATTCATTCTTGCCCATGGGATGGATCTCAAACTGGGCCAGTCATTGGTTAGCCATTCCCTCAGTCTCTGTGACATTTGTCCCTGCACTTCTTGTAGGCAGGACCCATTTTGGGTGGAAGGTTTTATGGGTGGTTTGGGGTCCTTATCCTTCCATTGGAAGTCTGCTTGCCTACAGGATGTAGCCACTTCAGGCTCCATATCCCCCATTGCTAGGAATCTCAGCTAGAGTCACCCTTATAGACTCCCTTTTCACAGAAGATTACCAGGCTCTGTTAGAGTAGGAAGTGGAGACAGGGGTCAACTATTCATTCTCCTGTCTCAAGCAACAATGCCTTCCTACTCAGCATCCATGTGGACAACCATTTCCTGCTGCTTGCACAATCACTCTTTCTCAGCTCTCTACTGCCCTTGGGGTTGTCCATGCAGCAGGTTCAACTCTTCACTGTGTGCTGTCAGAAGGGCAGCATCAAGGGCAGCATGCAGTTACTTCCGTATCTCAATGTCCTAGTGGATTCTGCTTCTTTGTATTTGTATCAGGTGCTGTGTACATTCTAGAATTCAGTTCATTTAACATCTTCTTCAAAGAAAAGGAGAGAACACAATGGAAAAAATATTTCTACAATTCTACCCAAATATTTCAAGACCTGGAAAAGATTGTATTGTTAGCAGAAGGTTCACTTCAAAGTTTTACTCTTGTTGACCTTGGTTGGTCCCCATACTCTCGACCATAGTAAGAAGAGCTAAGGAATTCCTGAGGTGCAGAATCCACAAGAACTAAGGGGTCTCATCATCTGGGAGCCTGTGGTGACCTCAGAAAGGAGATTGTAGTCTTCTCATGATCATATTAGCTCTCTAAGCTAGGAATTCTCAACCTTCCTAATGAACCCTTTCATACAATTCCTCATGTTGTGGTGACCCCAACCATAGAATGGTCTTTTTTGCTACTTTTATGAATCAAAATGTAAATACTTTGGCAAAGGAATCAAAACCTACAGATAGAGAAACCTTTTTTTTTCCCCCACACTGGTAAAAGGCAACTTGTAAAAGAGAGGTCAGGTGATGGCATCAAGGACCAATCTTAATTGACAGTTTGAGGAGAAGAAAAATTAAGGTTGAAAAATATTCAGACTTTTCTGTATCCATTCTTCTGTTGTGAGACACCTGGATTGTTTCCAGCTTCTAACTATCACAAACAAAGCCGCTATGAACATAGTGGATCATGTGCCCCTGTGGCATGGTGGGGCATCTTTTGGGTATATTCCAAAGAGTGGTATTGTTGGGTGTTCCGGTAGATCTGTTTCCAATTTTCTGAGGAACCTCCAGATTGATTTCCAGAGTGGTTGTACAAGTTTGCAATCCTACCAGCAATGGAGGAGTGTTCCTCTTTCTCTACATCCTCGCCAACATGTGTTGTCACCTGAGGTTTTGATCTTAGCCATTTTGATTGGTGTAAGGGGGAATCGCAGGGTCATTTTGATTTATATTTCTCTGATCACTAAGGACTTTAAACATTTCTTTAGGTGCTCCTCAGCCATCCGAGATTCTCTGTTGTAAATTCTCTGTTTAGTTCTATACCCCATTTTTTGATTGGGTTGTTTGGTTTTTTTGGTGGTTAGCTTCTTGAGTTCTTTATATATGTTACATATTAGCCCTCTATTTGATGTGGGGTTGGTGATGATTTTTCCCAATCCGTAGGATGCCAATTTGTTTTATTGACTATGTCCTTTGCCTTATAAAAGCTTTCCACTTTCATGAGGTTCCATTTTTCAATTCTTGATCTTAGAGCGTAAGCCATTGGAGTTCTGTTTAGGAAATTTCCCCCTGTGCCAATGACTTCATTTACACAATAGAATACTACTCAGCTATTAAGAATGAGGATATTCTGAGTTTTGCAGGCAAATGGATGGAACTAGAAAATATCATCCTGAGTGAGGTAACTCAGAGCCAAAAGGACATGCATGGTATATGCTCACTAGTAAGTGGATATTAGAAAAAAAAAAGAAAAAAGAAAAGAAAAGTACAGAACATCCAAGAAATAGTCCACAGAACTCAAAAAGGTCAGCAAGCTGAAGTGAGGACACCTCAGTCCCACTTGGGAGGGAGAAGAAAGCAATCACAAGGCAGGGAGGGAGGGACCTAGGAGAGAAAGCAGACAAAGAGGGGGAAAAGAGAAGAACATGATCTGGTATTGGGTTGAGGGAAAGAACTGAAGTCCTGAGGGCCAACAGAAAGAATTGAAACAGGCAAAGTCCGGAGGTAGAAAGTTGGAGGGACCCTCCAGAATATACTAGAAACCTGGGATGAGAGAGACTCTCAGGACTCAAAGGTAGAGACCTTAGATGAAATGCCCTACAGTGAGGAGAGGGAACTTGTAGGAGAGCTCACCTCCAGCAGAAAGACAGGGCATCAAGTGAGGGATGGGGTTGATATCCCACGGTCAAAACTCTGACCCATAATTGTTTCTGTCTGAAAGAACTGCAGGGGTCAAAATGGAGAGGAGCCTGAGGAAAAGGAGGTCCAGTGATAGGCCCAAAGTGGGATCTAGCTCAAGGGGAGGCCCCAAGGACTGACACTATTACTGAGGCTATGGAGTGCTTACAAAAAGGGACCTATCAGAACTGCCCTCAGAAAGTTCCAACCAGCAGCTGAAAGAGTCAGATGCAGATATTTGCAGCCAACCAATGGGCAGAAGCTGTAACCCCTGTGGTTGAATTAGGGAAAAGCTGGAAGAAGCTGAAGAAGAGGGAGATCCTGTAGGAGGACCAGCAGTCTCAACTAACCTGGATCCCCGAGATCTCTCAGACACTGGATCACCAACTGGGCAGCTTATACTAGTTGATATGAGGCCCCCAACACATATGCAGCACATATGACCCAACACTGCTGGGTCAGGGTTCAGTCAGAGAAGATGCACCTAACCCTCATGAGACTGGAAGCCCCAGGCAGTTTAGAAGTCTGGTGGGGTTGGGGGGAGGGGGAGACATCCTCGTGGAGACAGAGGGGAGGAGGTAAGGGATGTGAAACAGTCCGAGGGTGGACCAGGAGGGGAATAAAATCTGAAGTGTAAAAAAAAAAGATTAAATAAAATTAAATAAACAAACAAAAACAAAAGCAAGCAAGCAGTTATCATTAAAAAAGAAAAGAAAAATATTCAGACTTAAGCAAAACATGTCACTAGGCAGCTGCGTGAGAGACACCACAGAAAGAAAATGGAGTGCATGGGGATCTACCTGGATGCCTTCTGCAGTCAGTTTCCTCTACTCCCAAATTTTCTTGTAAAACAAATATGCCCACTCACTCCTAATTGTTGTACCAGGCCCATAGCTCCCGCTCTCGGTGGGTACCTGCCTCCCAGTTCCAACTGTCATCTGTTCTCAAGAGAGAAAGAAAAGTGCTCTATTAACTATACAGTTCTGCTAAGAATGACAAGTAACCAGGAGGCTTCCTTAGTGACCAGTGACCATGGGGAGACATTTAAGATGCTAATATGTGGCTTCTATTTCTCAGAACAGTCAGCCTAAAATCCCCAGGAGCAGAAAAATCATAAAAAAAACTGTGGCTAACTGTGCATATTTCATACATAATATTGCTCTTCAAATAGCTGTAGGTATGACAAAGTCTAGACCTGGAAAATAGGCTGTTTATTTATGAGCCCTCAATGCTATGGATTTAATTTTCAGAACCTGCAAAGAAATTCTAGGCTGCCTCAACCTATTTTGAACCAGAGAATATCAACTCTTTAATGAGATAGAACTTCTATACAAGATACATGTATGGAACAACAGTACATGGTAAGGTTTTCTTTAATCCAAATGCCAGTGAAGATACTCAGAAAGACTAGAAGGACTCAGAAAACCAAGAGAGAGGTGTTCTTGGAAGAGAATTAGAATGAAGGATCATGTGATTGTGCTCCCCTCAAGTCCTGGAATTGCCTTTGGGTCTGCTCCACAAAGTATGGCCAGAATGGAAAGTGCAAATTACTCAAAGCAACCTGGGCAGGCACCATTCCTCCTCGAGTGTCCTGCTAGCTCAAGGGAAGAGATGGGGTGAAGTGGTGAACACCCTCGTCTGCCCTCCACTCCTCAGGGAAACCTAGTCTAAGGAAAATTGATGTCAATCATGCAGACCTGTGAGACATTTTGTCAGTCACCTTTAACCTCAGTTCAAAGTAGAGAGTTTCTAGATTGTTTCTAAGCGCAGAGTCCTACGAGCAAAGTTAGCTTCTCTAGATCCAGCAGTCTGTGTTTCAAACTGGCCTATTCTCCAAGACTCTTTATAGAGTGTGAATGAGGTAGGTTGTCAACTGAGGTAACCTGTATGTTCATCTTAGTCAGATCCTGGGTTTAGAATAGACATTCTTTGGAATTGCTAACTTGTGGGCCTCTAGGAGATGCTAATAAGCGAGCTTGGTCCTCTGAAATACAGCACCAAGAGGTGACTGGGGAGCGTGTGGAAGAGACACTTTAGGTGGAAGGTCCCTCTGGGAGTGAGTGCCATAGAGTAGGGAGAGAGAAGGCCTTCACCAAGGATCTTAGAGATGCAGCCCTTTTAGACAAAGGCTTTCTCCAAAGGTATTCAATGAAACAGGTCTTCTAGATGATCTTAGCTTCTGTGTATTCCTTTATTTAGAGTGGACTTTTACGCATACACTTTATTTGGGGTGAATCAGGGGTATATATGGGCATTGGAGAATGGGAAGGAGTTTTCAGGATAAATGAAGGTCTATGAATGCTTCATTTGTATGGAGAGCCATTCCAGGAATCCCAGGTACTTGTTGGGCAACTCGTTTTTGGGGAGGGGAGGAAGTTTGTAGGTCTGCCAAGGACCATCCCAACTTCCTCGGGTAGAGGGTGTGGGGAGTCAGGATCCCCAGACAAGGTCAGAGAAGGGGAAGACTTGCTGGTAAAGGGACTCCTCCATTTTGTGCTGAGTTCAGATGAAATATCTGGTCATGGTAGACTTTGATCTTAATTAGCAGGGTTTCCCCACAGATGACCTGTTAATACAACAATAGATGAGACCACTCAAAAACTGCTTTTCTATAAATACCAAGGTTAATATAAATATATACTCATATATTTATATTTCTACAAGGGAGGGTTTTATTTTGCCTGGTAATTTGAGTTCCTCCAAAGGGCTTCCTTGATGTATAAATTTAGATAGTTTTTAAACCCTAAATGGTTGAAAGTATGGTATACACACACACACACACACACACACACACACACACACACACACACACACAGAGCCATGTGCATATACACATGCACATACACATATAGCCATGTGCAGTAGTGTTAAAAAGAAGTTAACCCAATGCTAACCTCAATCTAACAGAAAGGAATTGCAGCTTGGAACATCACCTCACAGGTACTTAACTATGGAGGGATCCATCACTTGATTCTTGGAAAAAGCTAATCCAAGAATTTCAGACCTGAAGGAAAATAAAATGCTGTGTGGCCCCTTCCTTGACCTTCACAAAGAATGATGAGCTAAAATAAATGAAAAGAGCTCCATTTTTCAAATTCTATGGAGCAGGTACTCTAATTTTTTCATAGCCTATTTGTCTTTTACAAAAGGAAGTTCTTTCTGTAGATTCTAACTTCCCCAAACTTAAACATGTTCAGTTTCTTACACATAAAAATCTAGTACTTTTAAAACAGTTATTAAATGTTCCGTCAGCTTCCTCTCTCCAGCACTTTTGCCCTTCCTACAAGAGTTGTTCTTAGATTCATACATCATCCCCATTGATTTCCTCTGAATTCCTCTAGTGCTCCATGATTTGGTGGTTGTTGTTTTGATCAGAATATACTGGGACACTAGAATGAGATGGCTAGACCCCCTCAACCGACTGGTAGACTTCCCTAAAACTATAGACACCCTGTATCTCATGTGTTATTCGATAATAAAGTGCCTGAAAATAAGAACTACACGGTTGATCCTGGGGTGAAATTATAAAATTAATACACAGTGGCGCAGATTCTACAGCTTTGGTGGGGAACAGGAGGAGTAGCTCTGTCTTGAAGAGCATCATCTGACTAGATCACACATCGAAAGAAAGGTGTCTACCCTGGCAGGAGTTGTGATCCTTCAGACAGCTTGGTGACAACCTGGCAGAGAGTCCCAGCAGGAGAGAACCAGCATGACTTCTAGAGAGATGGGTGGATCAGGTTACTCTGTTCAGGCTGGTCCCTTGCTGTGTGAAGGCCACAGAAGCCTGAGCTCCTCCTGTCATTAAATGTCTGAGTCATTTTCTGCAGACTCTGCTCTCCATGCCACCTACTTACAGGAAACAAATGTTCTATTCAAACTAATGCAACATTCTGCTCCCCCTAAGTTCATTTATCATAGAAATTTCATAAGTTGGCATTCTGTTAGCAGCAAATATGTGTCACTAGCTCATATTTGCCCACTTCTACCTTCAATTTCTGAGTCAACATGACAGAGTTAGGCTTTGGAGAGAGGTGAATATGCTCTAAGAAGGATCTTTATGATCCCTTCCTTCTGGAACATTCTATGCAGGCTTTTAGCTCTTTCTATAAATACATGTTGGTGACCCTTAAGGAGTCCAGAAGATTATTTTTTCCTTTAACACAATTGGTTTCTTTTAAAAACATGTGAGGTGTGGGAAGAGATCATATGTAGGGAGAACAGGAGAGAGAGAAGCAAGATCTTTGAGGGGGAGGGTCTATCTCTAGAAAGTGGCCTAAGATGTGGAGAGGCCCCAGAATGTCTATGGGGGCTACTCTAGCTGAGACTCCTAGCAGTAGAGGACATGGAGCCTGAAGTGGCTACCTCCTGTAGCCAGACAGGACATCCAGTGGAGGGATTAGGACATCAACCCACCCATAAAACCTTCCATCCAAAATGTGCCTTGCCTGTAAGGTGCACAAAGACAAAGATGGGGCAGAGAACCAATTCCTGACACTATAATGATACTCTGTCGTGTTTGCAGGCAAGAACCTAGCATAATCATCCTCTGAGGGTCCATCCAGCAGTCAATGGAAATAGATACAGAGACTCACACCCAAACATTAGATGGAGCTTGCAGAGTCTTACCAAAGAGTTGGGAGGACTGAGAGACCAAAAGAGGACAGGGACTCCACAGGAAGACCAACAGAGTCAACTAACCTGGACCCTTGTGGGTTCCCAGAGACTGAATCACCAACCAAAGAGTGAGCACAGGCTGGACCTAGGCCCCCTGAACATATTTAGCATGAGCAGCTGTTCTTCATTCAGGTCCCCAACAATCAGAGCAGGGGCTCTGATTGGCTGCCTGCCTGTGGATTTCATACCCCTAACTGGGCTGCCTTTTCTGGCCTCAGTGGGAGAGGATGCACCTAGTTCAGCAGCCACTCAATATACCAGGGAGGGGAACATAAGGGGTGTTACTCAGAGGTGACATCCAGAGCGGGCTTTCCTTTCTCTGATATTGGGTTATAAAGTGAATGAATAAATATATTAAAAATGTTTCCCCACTGCACCTTCATCTTTTTTCATGCAAGTTTGCATGCCACCCATGCAATCGCACTTTCTGAAAAGCTTCCAATTCACAGCAGCTAGGTTTCCATTCTAATTCACCTACCTGCTGCTCAGTCCCTTGCTTTACCATCCAGCTCTTGTCATGGAGAAGTGAATGAATGAAGCCTTATATGTTCCATCAATAGGCAACATAAAATCTGGGGAACAGTTCAAAGATTGATTTGTTCCTTAATAGAAGTAACAGGCTTTCTTTGGATTCATGATTTCTGTGCAATGGGGAATTACCTGTCCTCTTGTTAATGATGCTATGGAAACTATTCTGAGTGACGCTAAGTTAGAGCTAGCTTATGAGAGTATCTGACACATGGGGACGGTAGAGTGGTGTAGTTATTAATCTTGAGGATAGCCATGAAGCCCAAATACTTCTTAGAGTGACAGCTAGTAGCAAGCTTTGCCAGAGAGACTTATGAACATCAGCAGTTTCCTAATTAACCTTTGAGAAGATTTATGTTTCAGGGCCAGGTGACCACCTCCTCCACCTCCCAGCTCTGTATTTGTCCCTTCTCTTGGGACAGGACTCTTCTCAGCGTATCAGAGACTCTAATTTTTACAGTTAACCCTTTATGATCATCATAGTTGTCCAATTTCCATCAAACGCTGCCTGATTCAAGTCAGATGATGACACCCACATGTCTTTTCAGTTTCCTGATGAATTCGACAAGTGACATATTTAAACATCTAGCTAAGCCCAGAAAGTTTATATCTACTGTGTTGTTGTGGTTTGTTTTTTTTTTTTTTCATTATAACAAAGACAGGTAGTTTGCTATAGAAAGGTAAGTCAATTCAAAGAAGTTGATCTTTGTAAATCAATAATGACAATAGCCTATTTCAGACTTCTTTGGGTTGCTGATGAACCAATTTTTAGATGATTTTGGTCAATGTGTGAGTCATATTTAATGAGTTAATGTTTCGACTTTTATTAGCTTTGTTCTATCCCACAATTGAATATGAGATAATTTACCTAGTAGTTTTAACTCTGGAGGGAAGGTAAACATCACTTCTATTGGTTACTCTGTTAATGTTTATTGGAGTAAAGGGAAATGATTTTCTTTACTAAACTTTATGTTTCTTTCTTTGCATTAGGAAATAGAGACAATTAGCAAGTAAAATATTAGTCCTTAACATGTACCTGATTTCCAAATATCCACTATTGATACATCCCTAGCAGAGTCATTAATTAACCATCTCTGAAGATTAAAAATGAACAAGCCATTGGCCAGTATGGTGTGCATTGAACAAGATCACCCTAAGTGAAATGCTGTAAATCATGTGTGAAATTGCAGAGTGATTCACCCAAATGTCTTTAGTGAGTCAAACAGGAAGACTTTCGTGAGGTATGGAGCTGGACAAAGACTACTCTTCCACACTCTCAAGGGATCTGTAACAAGTGCAGGCAGTAGACATAACTGATGGCCTTCCCCTCACTCAGGACCTCCTGAGATTCATTTGCAAGAACAATCTGGAAAGATTTCCCAAGCTTTCCTAGCCATCCACATGCTTCTACCCAGTGATATCTCTGTTGTAGCTGAGAACCAAAGAAAATCAGTTTTTTCAGCAGCTCCATTGGACAAAATGATTTTCAATAAAAAACTATGACATGAGGTGAAAGTAATGATTGGAAAAAACATTCAGTGAAAACTGTCTTCATTGATCTTTATGTACAAAATGTTGCCAGAAATAGATAGGGTAGTAACAGGGAGGAACACAGTGGACTGTTTTCTCACTGTTCTTAATTTATTTGAGATAAACTTCTAAAGAAAAGGAAGGCACATTAGTATATAAGTTTGTTCCAATAATGAATGGTTTCTATACTTCCTGCTTTGAGTCTTAGCTTTGACAATTCTAAAAACTTTGTAACATGAAATGACAGAATTAAGGTAACCAAAATTCTCTTATACTCATCATCCAAACTCTACAATTTATGCACAGCAACTCAATGTGATACCAACAAAAAGTCACAAAATATGGCTGACTTATATTCTAGAGACATTGATCTATAGGATAGTCATTTATAAAACAAATTCATATAATTGAGTTACCCATGCCAGGGTCCAACATCCTATCTGGCAATTCTCTGAATTAGCCTTGTGGATGACTATGCTTTTGAAAAGGAGTTATTTGAAGCATATACAAGTTGAAATGAAACAGTACCCATTTTATTTGTTTAGATTTTAAACCATCTTTTTTTAAATGGGGGAATCTTATTTTCCCATTGACAGGGTTTAGAATTGTGGTAGCCTGTTTTTAGTATGACTTCCCATGTCTCTAGGTAATATGTACCTGATCGGCCATAACTGAGTTTAAGCCAATCCTATTTTCCCATATCAGGTTCCGATCTCTTCCAACTCTATGAAGTTGGACCACAGTCTTAGACTCAAACCCTTCTTACATCAATTTAAATATCCCTTCTACTTTCAGTCACAAACTAGGAAAAATTACCTTCCCTCTCCATAGATAGCTACTGCATCAGTTTTGTTCACACAGGATATGTGTGTGTCCTTTTGCTGCTAATACCTCAGAACAGCACTTCAACGACTTCAGTTCATCAAGACTTTGCATTTACTTCTTAATTTTACATTTAGAGTGTCCTGGCTTTATCTTAATCACATCTCCAATTAAATCAATCCCCAGAAGTATCTTCTTCCCAGGATTCTGCTAGCCCTAATATTTAAAGGCTCAAGCCTACCATGTACCTGCTTGCTCACAACAGTGTGCACTTCTTTTCTGAGGAAATATAAAGTGACCACTCGCTCCTTTTCTTGCCTTGTCCTCAAAATCCGGCCATTAAAAAGCAAACATTTATTTTTGTTATTATTTGTCCTCTGTAATTTGTTTATAACTATTAGAGACATCACTAAGTAAAATCTTTAAGCACAATTTCCTATTTTTCTGGTATTTTTAGGCTATTGTTTTGTCTTTGTAAAAATCTACTTCTCTGAATTTAGACTTTGCACTTTTATTTTCTGGCCAGGAAAAATAATTTGAGACCTCTTGTTACCTAGGTCCCTTTCTGAGTGGAAATAGTTAGCAATACAAAGTTTTCTGTGCATCAAATGCTAATTTCATCCAAGTCCAGGAAGCCTGTGATTTATATACATGTGAATTGTGGTCCATTGTTTCAACATCTATTGTGTAAATATTTGTAATATTAATATATCATTTTGACTTCAAATGTGTCAAAAGTCTATGGTAGGTGTTGGAGGCGTGGGGATGAACAAGGGAGGGGTTGGCTGCTGGCCTCACAGAGCTGGCAATCTGCGAGTAACTGTAATTTACACTTTTATCTCAGTCCTAGAATTACTTAGCTTGTACAGTGATCTGAGGACACACATATGTGAGGAAATCCATAGGAGTGGTTCAGCTAAGGACTTCATTGCCTACTGTGCATTCGGTCAGAGCGCAGAGTTCTGTGTGGTGGCGGACATGACAAACTCTGCAGTTGGGGAGCAGGAAAAAGGAAGACCCTAAACACAAGGCCTCCTTGGACTAGACAATAAGCTCCAGGTTATCCTGGGCAATTCAGCAACATTTTGTCTTAAAAATAAGAAATAGTGATAGTGATATGCCTCTGTGGTAGACGGCTTGCTTGACACACACAATATTTACAATTCATTCTCCAGTACAGAGACAAAACACGGGCAACATAAAGGTTAAGAGAGCACACAGTCCTGGACCAATTCCAACCCTTCACATAGTGGGTGACAATAGATCTTGATGACCTAACTGATTTCTCTGTGTCTTATTTTCCTCTCAGATAGGGTAAAGAAAATGGATGTGCCAGTGAGTAATTGTAAGGACTGAGTGAGATATAAACAGAGCCTGATGCACAGGAAATGAAGAAAACTCAGTCAATCATCAGTGATTTGTGGTTTTATAGTAAGAATATTTTAACAAACAACCCATCTGATGATGAGTATTTTAAAGGAAACGTAGATCCATTGTATCTTTAAAGGCCCAAAGTGGCATGTCCCTCAAAGCTGTCTGTTCGCAAATATATTACTTGAGATCTGGAAGTAGCCGTGTGATGATTTCAAATAGGCTCAGCTAAGGTGTTGTCAGGGTGAGAGGATGGAGAAGTGTCCCCAGCTAAGGAATCTGGGGCACACCATTTGCACCCATTCCTCTGAGGATGGAGATAGCCTTGGCAGTACTTTAACCAATGACTAGCACTGCACCTGCCTAAGAAGCATCTGCAGCCAGGAAGGATGACCATGTAGAGGGGCAGCCTCGGGGCCCATCACCCTTAGCCATCCTCAGAAGCTCCTCAAAGCGGCCAGTCCTGCTTCCTCCCTTTGCAGAACCTGTGGGGAGACAGCTGAATACAACATAGAGAAGAGCAGCAGGAAGCCGAGAGACAAAAGGTCAGCATCACAGAAGTAACACACGTCCGAGGCACTGTCAAAGACAAGATGGCGGTCATCACAATAACGTAATCCAACTTCCAGTTGGGAGACAAAATGAAAATATTCTTCCTTGCCCACTTTTTTTAATGCTACAAGAACTGATTTTGTTTCAGCCATTTCATTTGTTTATCCTGACACCCAAATTCTGCTCCAGAGCTTTCTGGAGGTTTCTAGTAGGTGTGTTGCCAAAGCAAGAACTTGTAATCTATGATTTTTTTTTTTAAATGGAAGTCAAGAGTGTTTTTCAATGCAGAGATTCTGACCTTTGGAGAAATGGGAAGTTCTCTTGTTGTTGCTCCCGATGACGACCGGGGTTTTTATTGTGGTGATATGTTCCCTTAGATGCATCTGGGTCAGCAAGCAGGGCGTGGAGCTTCTGAATAGCATCCTCGGCAAATGAAAAGTCAGGCCAAGAAACAGGTAATGACTGATGATTACTGATCACGTGGCAGAGGTGTGACCCATGACCAGGCATTGCCTCAAATGTCATCCAGACAGAAGAGAAGCCTCACTTCTACCTACTTATTTTTTTTATTGCATTGCATAGTTTTTGTTTTGTTTTGTTTTCAATACATCCCAAACAGTTTCCCCTCCCTGCATTTCTCCCAGCTCTTCGCCTGTCCCTGAGATCCATTCCTGTGTTTGCCTTTAGAAAAGAGCTGGTCTCCCATGGATACTAACAAAATACCACATAAAAAGATACCAGAACTGGGCATAAACCCTCATATCAGGGCCGGACAAGGCAACTCAGGAGGAGGAAAAGGTTACTAGGAACAGGAGAAAGAGTCAAAGACACCATTAGGAGTCCCACAGAACACCAAGTTAACATTCTCCCTAGTTCTTTAAAAAATGTTTGCACTTCAAAGCAGCTGATAAACCTTTTGAGAATTTTTTTTTCATATTTCTATCATCGGTATGTACACATGGCTGTTTTCTGACTAAAGTCTGGTGGGGCTAGCAGGGCATGCTCGAACTTATGTTAGAGCCAGGAGCCAGAGAACCATGGGCCAGAGTTGGGACATGCCACAGGATGGAAACAAGGTTGCAAGCTATGCACAGGTACATAAATCACAAGTGGCAGCTTATATGATGCATTTGATGGACTTCATGTTAGAGACCAGGAACATCTTCCCCATTCTTTTAATCTCTTTTTAATAGGACTAATTCTATATTTCTTTAGTAACACAAGAACATGTTTCCTTCTTCCTCTGTCACTTTAGGGTGGGCCCTGGTATACCACAACCATCTGATAGTCTAAGAAACAAAGAGAAGCCTAGAGTGGGCACATGTCAGAGATGTTAAAACCGAGGAAGGATGGGCAAAGAAATGTACTGATCACAAAGTATCCCTGAAGGACAGCTACTCAAATGCATGTGCTATTTCAAGGCAACACAATGCACTGGGAAGACTGTAGTTCTTCTTTCAGATGGTTTCTTTCAGATGGAAACTTACATATTTCCTGTTTCTCTGAACCTTAGAGATGGTACAGTTAGTCACCCAGCACAGAGCACAGCTTCAAGGGAAGGCATCGATTGGTTTTGGTGCTCTTTCTAGAAGTAGCAAGTACACAGTTGGCCATTCTGACATAAGAGTTGACTTCGTGCACATGAAAACAAGTGAAGACATCAGTGGGGCATGCAGTTTCCTCTCTGTGCTGCATTGAGGGTATATTTACATGCATTTGTACAACTGCTTTCTACTTGTCCATGGAGTGGGGGGCCAGTGAAGAGCAGGCTTGACCTTGGCTCACAGGAGAAGCCAGCAGCAGAAAACACAACCCTGGAGTCACAGAAGGAAACGCTACATGTCATTGGACTTTTATAATCCCAATGAAGGTGATAATATGAAAGGCTTGGCTAAGATTCCTGGGCACTAAATAGCAGCAACAACAATAAATACTTAGAGGTCACTTCAGGGAATGGAAAGAAGGAACGGGTAACAAGTATGGGGGTGGGGAAATCTTTATTTTGGAGTCCACTCCATCAGTAGCTCTCTTTGACTTCTTTGCCACAAGAAGCCACTTATCCTGAACGCTCAAGAAAGAATTCTCATGGGCTATGAGATCTGAGCTGAGGTTTGAAGGAGCCAGGTATGGATTGATCTGACAAAAGTTCAGTAGAGGAAACAGCAATCACAAAATCCCTCAGGCAGAAATGAACAGCGAGTGCCCAAGGAAGTGAGCCTGTTGGTTGGGCTAGGGCAGAGAGAGCACACAGGGGAAGGCTGGAGTGGAGTGGAAATGGCAGATGGGGAGCTTCATTACAGCAAGTTTGTTCTACAACCAGTGACAGACTGTCAGAACATGGAAGCTGTGATCCGAGTAATGACTCAAAGATTGTTCTGGCTGCTGCCTGGAGAGCAGCAGAGGGACTCGAATGGAAACAGGAGGGGGGTTTAAAGCCTATTGCTGTAGATAGGATGGGGACTTGGGTGGGGCACTGGTGGCACAGAGAAGGGGCAGATCCTGTGTATTGTAGAAAAGTCAACAGGACCCGTCGCTCACATGGTGTGTGGGGTTGTGGGGAACTGCTCTAACTTAAGTGAAGAAAGCTAGAATCCCTCAGCTTGACACTGCCTCATGTGAGGAGTGTAAAGGAAGTAGGCAAGAGTGAGGCTGTCAAATGACCCAGGGAAGGAAAGATGGAGTAAGAGAAAACAAGTGGAAGTCTTTATTCCAGTCATTGAGGAGAATGTGCTAGAATAATCACCAGCAAGATTACCATTGGTAATTTAGTTAGTAGTGTGTACTGGCTGGTTTTGTGTGTCAACTTGACACAAGCTGAAGTCACCACAGAGAAAGGAGCCTCCCTTGAGGAAATGCCTCCCTGAGATCCAGCTGTAAGGCATTTTCTCAATTAGTGATCAAGAGTAGGAGGGCCCATTTTAGGTGGTGCTATCCCTGGGCTGGTAGTCCTGGGTTCTATAAGAAAGAAAGTTGAGCAAGCCAGGGGAAGCAAGCCAGTAAGTAACATCCCTCCATGGCCTCTGCATCAGCTCCTGCTTCCTGACCTGCTTGAGTTCCAGTCCTGACTTCCTTTGGTGATGAACAGCAACATGGAGGTGTAAGCTGAATAAACCCTTTCCTCCCCAACTTGCTTCTTGGTCATGATTTTTGTGCAAAAATAGAAACCCTGATTAAGACACTTTTTTTCATTGTTTCTTTGTTTTTTTTCCCAATGCCTCAATTTCATCAGGAAAACAGGAGATGAAAGGCCTGTATTACAGAAGCATGATGGGTGTGGCATGAATTCAAAGTATGACCCACTCACTGAAGCACAGGGCACAGTTACAGCATGGTACTCAGGAAATTGAAGTCATCATTATCATCAACCCCCTGTCCCTTCCCATCTCCCAGAACCTCAGCGCTCTTGTTTTTAAAATAGAGCTGAGGAAAAGATTGGATAATTAGGTCATTTCCAACTTGAACCTTCAATGCACATCACTTGCTTCATTGTTAACTGTGACAATGACTGTGACTGTTAAAGTAGGATGGGACTGTGCTTCTGAGTTCATTCTCCCCATCCAGGGCTTTAGTCCTTAAAAGAATTCCAATAGACAGAACAGGCATCGTCACATTGCAGTGTGCAGGACATCTTTGCTCCCAATAGGTTTTATCTAATAAAGTTCCTCTGTATTAAAAGAGGACTCCTCTCCAAGGATACCCCTGCATTCAGATCCCCAAAGGTACTGTGTACTAGAAGTTCCAGGGGCAACTCAAAACTTTATGATGTGCTCTGTTGACTGGTTTCTTCAGGGTGATACTGCATGTTGCTTTGGAGAATCCTCTTGTCCCAGGACAAGCTTCTGGTAATATGTCTTCCATTTTAGAGAGCGTGGTAACCTTCAGGCACCATTTAGTGAATTAATGTTTTGACACAATAAATGAAACCCTAGTGGTTCATTCAGAAAGGATGCAGCTCTTCTTGAGAAGTTGAAAACAAACAGCGCTAGCAGCAACCCAAAACATTTCTTTCATAAATAGCAATTAGTAATACGTTTGTCTTTACAACGTTTCACCAAGAAATTCACAAAGCGCCACAATGCCATTATGGTTCTAGCATCAAAGAACAGAAGTAAAATCTGCATCCAGAGACAATTAGAAGACAGGATGTATTTTTACAGCTAACAGGAAAATTTGCAGCGATGATTTTAGAAAGAAGGAAAAACAGACTCTATTCACAAATATAAACTTGAAAAGATGCAGTCCCTTCATGAAACTAGTGATACATTTCCAACAGCTAACTCTCCTGTGAGCACTTTCTAGGTAGCAGACATATTGCAACTGCTATACATGACTTGATTGTTTAATCAATACAGCAGGCTTATGGTGCCGCTATGATCATTCCCCTCTCACAGACATGCAAATGGATATGTGGGGAGGTAAATGGCTTGGCTAGAGTTAGCACTGGCAAATCTCGAGTAAAATCCAGATGCTCCTACTCTGTAGCCTGGCTTCTCAGTCATGTACAGTAGCCTTGTTTTTCAAACTTTTATGGTCAATGGGGAATCATTTTGCATAGTACACCAGCACACAGAGTTTTAGGAAGCAGCATCTAGCCTAATGATGTGGGGTTCTTTATCCTGTCTCATTTTGTGTTTAATACTCTCTGGTTGAGACTCATCGAAGTTTTACTATTAACTCTAACCAAGGGAGCCCCTGTCAGCTTTCAGACACTGCCACAGTGCATAATGCTCTGTATTCTTTGATTCCCTTTATCTTCATGTTGTAGAGAGTGGGGTGATTCATAATGAACCTTGCTAGAAAAGGAGAGGTAGCAAATAGTCCTCTTTCTTATGAATTATCTCCCCCTCGCAAGCCTTTCTGTGTCCAGTTAGATAACTAGCCTGCACGAAAAGGTTTGGGGAAAGTAGAATTGATTTTCTAAAGTGTTCTCATTCCTCCTCCTCGGTTGTTTTCTTTCTTTCTTCCTTTCTTTCTTTCTTTCTTTCTTTCTTTCTTTCTTTCTTTCTTTCTTTTTATTATTCCATCCAAATTATGGACCATTTTAATGAAGAATAAAATCATCACTCAAAAATCCAATTCCCTGAGCTCTAGAATAATGGCATTTTTTACTAATGAAACATGCAAACTACTGTCGGGTCCATTAATAGTCTCAATTTTTAATCTCTCAGATGATGGAACATTAAGGTTTCCATGGCAGCAGCTTCCAGCTGTTGGGGGATTCCAGGCTTTCAGTCCTGAGACAATTAGGGTGAAGCATTGCCAAACCTTTCCAGCATTTCTGCATCTTCATTATGCTGTATTCAGTAGTTTTAAAGCACTGATTATCATGATGTATCAGTCTAAAGGACTTGACATCTTGATGTCTACCCTGGGAGAAGAGAGTCGTTTGCTGAAGCTTATCACCAGGAGCTGCCTGGCATATCTGGATGATGGGAGCACGGTCATTATCTTCAGTGCATGCCTTATGAATTAATAAAAGTCTAGGTGAGTCAAATTATAGATGGCTTGTGTTCTAGGACTCTCTGGATTTTTGATGAAGACAAAAATCTGTTGGTCTAAAAACAAAACCAAGAAGGATTTCTTCATCTTTAGTGTCCGTTTATCAGAAAGTCAAAATATAGGTGTGGAGTCCAACTTTTTTTTTTTGTAAATTAACAGGATTTTTGGAGCAAGTATAGCTAAGCAGTGGAAGAAAGGCACTGAAAGAAAAAAACAAAATATGGCTAATGACTTACAACCAGACATCATGTAGCACCACTCCCTGACTGATGCACTGCAAATGATCAGTTCATCTCACCATCGTCAGTGTGAAGCGAACAGCTGAGCTTGCTCTTCATGAAGAGGGGTAGGAAGAGGAATTGTGGAAAAGGAGGTGTTGAAAAAGAAAGCCATGGGAGATGTTATGAGAAAATAATATGAGAAAAGATACCAGGTACTCAGATTCTGTTTATCCAAATTACAGCATTCTCATAGAACACCTTACATCACGGATTATGGACAAGATTATTGTTGACCTTATAAGAAATCAGGAAGCCTATGGGAAAGTCAATGATCCCTGTTGACCAAATCTATTTCTTTTTTCTTTTGGATGTACATGTCCAGGGCTAGAGTACACACTTGAACCTACTTTGCAGCTAAGTGAAACCACATGATTGAGCTGGGGGCCAATAGACTATGCACAGCAAATACGTTGGCGGGATCTCTCCTCTCATTGGTTGGCTAGATACTGATGCTCAAGATGACCCTGTGAGTCACAGGTGGTGATGGCAATTTGACTGTCAATCTGGTACTCTAAATAGCTTTGTGGAGGAGTTTGTCGGACAGGCCATTATATGAATATAACAAAAGGAATTCATTTCTTGTTGTGGGTTAAATCTCTGGGATTTTTAATTGGGGATTTTTTTTTTGTGGAGAGCCAGCATCTCTAGTAATTATCTTGGCTAATACACAAATTGGTATCATTGACACAGGATGCTGCACTTAAAATGTGTGACATTACCAGGGAAATCACTATTCAGTGTCAGAAGGATGATAATCGATGTTTTAATGTGGCAAAGCATTGGAGAAATTGTACTAATGTAGAAAATAAGTGAGGTGCTTACTGGACAGTCCACTATAAGTAATCAGCTGGATACAAATAATGAATTGATACCTATTAGTGACCTTGCCTAAGTTTGGCAAGGCAGTATAAGAAATAGGCATATGGAGGAAAAAATCACCCAGTTCCTAGATGTGGCTAGAGTTGGAAAGTCAACTGCTTCTCTATATCAGTTTAAGATTTAAGGATTTAAAACCAAGAAAGGCTTTGAGCCAAAGAAATCTTTAAAGCCTGCAGTTGCAGCAAAATCAAATTAAGAACGTGTCTTTCCCTTTCAGGACTGTTAGCCGCAAACTAGCTACCATATGGCTAGGAGACACATAAAACTGGTGAAAGGTGGAGAAACCAAGAAGTAAAATAAAATTGAGAATCACGTATAGTAGAGGTTGTTGATAATGATGTGGGCCTAGGGGATAACAGGAGCCTGTTATGTTTGTAAGGGAATTGCAGCGTCTATTATGAAAGAACCAGGAGCATGATCTTGGCAAATGACTGATTCCTTGTGACTAGATTGCTTAACCTTCTCTTACACATATGGCAAACTGTGGCTACCAACAAGGGTCTCCAAATGCCCATGTCAAATCTGGCCTATAAGGGAGAAAAGCAGGAGGAAGTGGCTAAAGAAGAAACCCCAGGTCTCTGCAGTATCTTCTAGAGAACATAAGATCCCCTCCCCATCATCACGGGACCTTACAAAGCTGGGCCTTCAGCATCCAGCATCTGGATGAGGAGCATCTGTATTCCACGCCTCACTCCTCTCAGTGGGAGTGTTTCTTCTGCCCACCTTCCCCTGCTCCATCACTGCAGCTATGGTTACACTTCAGAAGTCACATATGAAGAAGTGCCCCATCCTGCCATTAAGTCTGTGACAGAGACTTTCATCTGGATAGAGAGTCTATGTGGGACTTGGGGTTTTGTTGCTTGGGGGAGGATATAAGTGTGTTTTATGTATAGGAGGAAAACAGATATTTTCTGAATAAATCGGACCATTATGGCAAGATAATGCTGTATATCTCCAATCTTATTTCCTTTTCTTTCTGGGCAGATGTCCCAGAGCTAATAGGGTCATTCAACTGAGTTCCCATCAAAGAATGTGAACAAAATTGATGTGTGTGCCAAATCCACACTTTGTGTACGAAATCCATAGCAAAACTTTCCACTTCTTCATTTTCCTCCCCATTGCCAAACTGACTGTAAACAGTCAGGGACTATTCAGCAACCATTGCTTGAAGGTGACAGATTGTTATTGATTTGGGTCACGGGAAGATTGAACAAAGAAGACGTCATGTCACTACTAACTCCTATCCAGCCCACATGGTACTCAAAAATCTCCATAGCAATTTAACTAGTTATTGTCCTCCCAGAGAAAGGAGCCACAGTTTCAGTAAGTGCGTGGATCAACAAACTGCAGTGTGCACACACCGGGGCCTACCCAGCGACTAACGGAATGAGCTATCAGAGCATATAAAATCACAGGTGAATCTTTCATTCGTCTTAAATCTCAAGTACGAGCACGATGCTAGCCCAAACGGATCATTCTGAACCCTTCCACTTACAGCACATTTTGAAGAGAGTTGTCCATGGGCTAGAAAGAAAAGAAGCTAAGAGTGTTGAATGAGTAAAAGTATCAGATATTGTAGGTGAGTCAAACTATTCTGATTTATAGTATAAAATGGATAAGTGGAATACTATATTGGTAAACTTATAGAAGTGTATAGAAGAAATAAATACATATTAGACGCAATTTTAAAAATCATTTAGGAGGTTAGAATCCAAAATAGAATACAGGCTCTAAGCAAGAATCCCCAGCTGTACTACTAATGTGTGAAGGAATTAACCTTCTGACTGACAGGGTAAATGACACTAACTTAGGTAATTTTGGAGATCAGCAGGGTCTGTGAGAACAAAAGCAGGAGAAACTACACGTAATTACTGTTCTGCTGTTCGTAAGGTTTTATTCTACATGGATACAGGTGAATAAATCTAAAATAGATGTACACAGACCAATTAAACACTTGATTGGCAGGTGGTGGGAAAAGTCTCTCACTGCGAGAAAGGGAAGCCAAAGCAAGGGATGGAAGAGGTCTGGAACTATCTGTGATATAATGGCCTAGTTGGAGATATCAACATGAAACCAAACATAACTAATTAATTGTTCATATAAATGAATATGGAATGTATAGATAGAGATAGAGATGAGATAGAGATAGATATCACTATATATTTCTATGTATAGATATAGGTAGGTAGATAGATTGATTGATAGATACACATCCCTTCAGTGATGGCTCCTAATAAAGGACACAGAATCCCAACTGAAAGATCTCTTTTTTTATTTTATTTATTATATATGAGTACACTGTTGCTGTCTTCAGACACACCAGAAGAGGGCCTCAGGTCTCATCACAGATGGTTGTGAGCCACCATGTGGTTGCTGGGATTTGAACTCAGGACCTTTGTAAGCACAGTCAGTGCTCTTAACCACTGAGCCATTTCTCCAGCCCCTGAAAGATCTCTTAATGATCAATGTTGGAAATATTTAACTGACAAAATGAAGGAGGTAATATTAAGTCATACCTCAAAGTATTAAAATGTCCATCCAACACTACGATAAAGTAAAAGATGAACCAGTAAGGGAGGGCAGTCAAATCTCCTATCAGAAGAAAAATCCAGAGGGAATATTTTCTGTAGAGTCCGCACCCCTGTGCCAAGAGTGCACCATGGAGATGGGTAAAAACGAGTCACTGTAGGTGGTGATCTCAGTAAACACTATGCTAGATCAGTCATGAGAGTTTCCACCAACAGAGGGAAGTCATTTTGAGAGTGTGTATGAGAAAATGGAATTTTTTTCTGTGTCTTCCCCAAAACTCATAATCCAAGCCAAGACATGAGAAAAGCATTTTAAAAAATACCACTTGAGAAGCATTCTTCAAAGTGCCTGGGCAGCACTTCTTTTGGCTGCCAAGGTCATAAAAAAGAAAAGAAATCTGAGAAGCAGGAACAGCCAAGGAGGGCCTAAGATGCATGCGTAGGAAACGTGACACATCACAGGAAAAAAACAGTAGATAAGACCTAAAAACGTCTAACGAAATGGAGTATCTGACTTTAATGTGTGATAACATAGCAGACTTGGTTTAACGATCATGATGAATACCCCTAGGTTAATTTAACATGATAATTCTAAATTAAGTCTATTATATTTTATAGTTTTTAAACATAAAGGAAATGTGCTATTGCTGGGGGTGTATATTCCTCTCTTAATTGCTGAAGTAAAACTGAAGGGCTGGATTAGAGGGTTTGTAAAGCCATTTATATCCTGAAGATACTGTGATTCTATGACAGAAAGTTATTGAGAAATTAATCTCAAACAACATACCCTCTGGACACTGGCTCTTTAGAAAGTCTCATTTCTCAATAATTGACCCATTAATGCTATTTTTTAAATTTAATACCTATCCCGTAATTAAATTGGGAAAAAACCCTAATGCTTAGTTTACTTTTCTTTTGTCAACAATAATAACCATGCAACGTTTGTCAAATCTTTCCTCACTCAGTCACCATAAAAGCAAAAACCACTTTCAACATAGAGCACTAACTGAGAATGCACTAGCTCAGGTGGCAAAGGGTGGTTATTTTTAAACAAGCCCATTCTGTTCCTCTTAAGAGCAATGGTGTACATATTCAAATGCAATCATCAGGACCCAAGCTGACGATCGCTATGACAAAGGAACTACTGTGGTTTGTATTAGCACAGCTGGTGACCAGAGGTGGATCAACACTTCAGAGTATGGGAAAGAGAAGGGAAAAGAGATACCTTAATTCTTTTCTAAGATGAGAGGCACTTCTCCTTATTACTGTGTGGTATAAAACGGCGGAGAGGCAGGGTAATAACTATAAAGTGCTTTTAACCCAGTTGGTGGCTGGAGGACAGAGCGGTGGCTGATGTGCTACAAGAAGACTCGTGACTCAAGGGCTGATGAGTAGCTGGATCTGACACAAATGTGGCCATGTTTTAGCAGCTGAACAGAAGAAGAGCTCAGTCTGTGACTGGCTTATGGGGGAATACCCATATGGGGGAGGGGGAAAGGAGGGGATGAGGGCTTATGGACAGGAAACCAGGAAGGGGAATAGCAATTGAAATGTAAGTAAAGAAATATATCTAATAAAAAATTAAAAAATAAAAAGCAAGAGCTTAAAGAGCAATGATGTGAGTTAATGCTTACTCTTGTTTCTACCAAACCCAGAGGGTTCACCATTTTAGAAAAGGAAACTAGTACCTAATGTTTTTCTTAATCCTTTCATGAAGACATTCCTTTCTTTCTTTCTTTCTTTCTTTCTTTCTTTCTTTCTTTCTTTCTTTCCTTCTTTATGGAAATAAATATGCTGGAGCCAGGCCAAAGAAAACAGATTTAAGTTACCCAAAATTCCATGTTCCAATGTAGAAGCAGTTTCATGAAGCTTTACAGTTTTACAAAACAAAGAAAGTAAAAAATCAAAGCAAGTTTTGTTCCTGTTGTTGTTGTTTTGTTGTTTTGTTGTTTTTGTTTTTAGACAGGGTTTCACTATATAACCCTGGCTGTTCTGGAGCTTTGTCTGTAGACTATTATGTCCTGGAATTCACAGAGAACCACCTGACTCTTCCCCGAAGTGCTGAGGTTAAAAACATGCACAACCATTGCCTTGCCATCAAGGCAAGTTGAAAATGAATTGGTTGATACATCAGTGAGGTGTACTACCTGGTAGAGCAGGATGGGGAAAATTTTTTCAATAGGTCCAGATGCTAGTATATGGCTTAGCTATTGGCTTGGTGGAAGGAATTGCTCTCTCTCTCTTTTTTATTGGACATTTTCTCTATTTACATTTCAAATGTTATCCCCTTTCCTGGATTCCACTCTAGAACCCCTCTATTCCCCCCTCCCCTTGCTTCTATGAGGTGCTTCCCCCTACCCACCCACCTATTCCCTCCCGTCTCTCCACCCTGGCATTCTTCTATAGTGGGGCATCAAGCCTTCCTGGGACCATGGGCCCTTCCTTCCATTGATGCCCTGAGATTCCACATCACACCAGTCAGAATGGCTAAGATCAAAAACTCAGGTGACAGCAGATGCTGGCAAGGATGTGGAAAAAGAGGAAGAACACTTTTCCATTGTTGGTGGGATTGCAAGCTGGTACAACCACTCTGGAAATCAGTCAGGCAGTTCCTCAGAAAATTGGACATAGTACTACCTGAGGACCCAGCTATACCACTCCTGGACATATACCCAAAAGATGCCCCAACATATAACAAAGACACATGCTCCACTATGTTCATACCAGCCATATTTATAATAGCCAGAAGCTGGAAAGAACCCAGATGTCCTTTAACAAAGGAAGGGATACAAAAAAATGTGTTACATCTACACAGTGAACTCAGCTATTAAAAACAATGACTTCATGAAATTATTAGGCAAACTAAAACATATCATCCTGAGTGAGGTAACCCAATCACAAAAGAATTATTAAAAGTTAAATGGTTGAGTTAAAAAACCAGAAGATCTTTGTGGAGATTAGCTATCAATTTAAAAAAAAAAAAAAGAAAACCAAACTTCTGAACAAGCAATATATCTTTATTGAGGACTTTTATGTTGTTTTATATTACACTCTTTGGAGAAAATAAGACTCTAAAATGAGGTCCTACCACTGTGAAATACTTTAACCCCTCTCTAACACTAGGGCAGGGTAAGTGAGCTCACTAGGAGAGAGAGATCACAGGAGCGCAAGGCTGGGAAAAAAAGAATCAAGAAGAAATTAAATCTCATTTCCAAAACATGCTTTAGCAAATTCATTCTCTCTATCTGAACTGTTAAAGAGAACTACCCAGTAAAGAACACTTTGAACAACAATGTAAATGTGACCCTGTCAAAGTGACCCACTGACCTCAATTGCATACCAGTAAGTCTATGGTCAGAAATAACTCAACCATACAAACTCCCTGGCCAATATTCTATCTTCCTACTGCACCTCTTGGGTCCCTGTTTAGTTTTGTCTAGGAATAGCTAGCAAATAATAAAATCTCTAAGATACAAATTTAAAAATCAAATGGATTTTTATCAGCAGCTCATGAATCAAGACACAAAGGTGCCCTACCAGGTGTTGCAAAACCTATTTTTTTGTTTTGTTTTGTTTTGTTTTTTTCAGAATAGTTTAATGTCTTTGTTTCTTTTTCTGTTGTTGTGATAAAACACTCTGACAAAAGCAACATAGGAAGAAAGGGTTTATTTGGATTCACGGTTCAATACACAAAATGATGGCGGAGAAGTCAAGGCAACAGGAGCTGGAAGCAGACAGTCAAAATGCATCCACGGTCATGAGGAAGAAGGCAATGAATGTATAAATGCTGCTGCTCCTCGTTCTCCATGGATATAGTCCAGGATCCTAGCTAGGGGACAGTGGCATAAACTTCACACCTCAATTGTCCAACTCAAGATAATTCCCAATACGCATAACTCAAAGGCCCATCTTTCAGGTGATTCTAGATCTCATTCAATTGACCATTGAGGTTAGCCAAGATATTTGAGTGGGTGGAAAGGCACATGATAAAAGCAGACAGGCTAGCATTAGGATCCTGATGTCCCTAAAGGAGAGGGAACCATGACCTTATACCCAAACATGATGACTGATCATCATCATTAGTTGCTGTGACTCTCCCAGTGTCTGGGAAATTGTCACTCTTCTAAGTTCAGTTTAACTGTGGACCTGCCACGATGATTTCATTCTGACTTGGCCAAGTCTACTGAGACTCAGCACTAGAGTTCAGTCCAAAACAACCTCCCATGAACTTTATTGTATAGCACTCAAAAGTTCATTTCCACCTCAGTCCCCCCAACCCCCAGAATCTCAGCACCTTCTAGCTACTGCTTATTGTTTTAAAACCACAGAAAACATCCATTCTGAGAGATTCATTAGTGGACACTGTAAATGGCAGAATCTTCTTCTCCAGCCAAAGTCCATCATGTCTTAGGGCATAGCTGATGCCAGCCAAACACATCCTCCCTGCTCACAGTGAAAAAGAGACACATGGGGAAAATGATAGCATACTATGTGTGCCCAGTAGATGTTGGCTTGTGTTATGGTCCTTGAAACTTGGCCAGTTCATTTTAGGGATGTCACGATTCATCAGAATTTACACTAGTCCCACTTCTTTCGTAACAGTTCTAAGTCATGGCCCCCACTTCATCTCCAGAATGTGTACTTGAACTTCATTTACACATCTCTTGAGTTTTGCAGACAGATGGAGGCCTCCCCTTTTCGCACTAAGAAGTAAACATGGATACTCCAGTGGTGAAATTAGAAGAGATAAAGGTGCAGATTTTATTTTCTTCTGACAAATATCAAAACTAAAAGGCATTCTGCCAGTGTCATTCACCTCCAAAATTATGCTAATATTTTATAGAAAATACAATAAAGTCAAATACTTTCCCCTCTCCTGCTTCCTGAAAATTTCCATGTATCAGAAGAAAAGATGAGAATGTAAACATTTGCTATGATTTGATGTGAAAGGGCAGGCAGAAACAAATCTCCTGTGATTACTTTGACAGTTGTGTAACCTTTGTCCATTCTGTTGCTACAAAGTATCACAGACGGATGATTGAAGGGAATTTACTTCTCTTAGGTCTGAACCTTGGGAGGCTTGAGGTGAAGCTGACAACGGGTGTCAGTGCCTGAAGGCCACGCCCTGTTTTCAAGATGGCTCCTTGCTGCTATGTCCTCACTTTAGTAGAAGACAGAATGTCACAGAGATACTGTGTAAGAATACTGATCCCCAATCATGAAAATGGGCTATTCCAACTACCTTCTAAAGACACAGCGTTTACTACTATGCAATGACAATAAAAATTCAACATATGATTGCCATTCAAATCAGAGCACATAGCAAATGCCATATCCCGCAGCTATTCATTAAACTGGGAGCCATGCTGTACTGGTTGGTCCTTTGTACATAGAAGCTCAATATGGATTGGTTAGTGGATGGAGAGGGGTTGATGTCTCTATTAGGAAGTACTATTCCTACAGTAATATCTGTTGTGCTGGACCAAATAAAACATATGCTTGTAAATGTGTCCAAGTTTCAGAGTTAAATTGTTTTACTGTCCTTCAAGTTCCTAACGAGACAGTTAAGTTTAGAAGGAAAGAGACATCACATTAGTTTAAAAAGAACATGGTCTTCCTTGCCCTAGATGGTTATGACTCTCACAGAGGTGCCCCGTGATCCCGGAGAAGCAAGTGCCAGGTGACTGGTGCTCTTACAAAAAGAGGATGGGGACTTGCGGAGGGACACTCAAGAGATGTGAATGTATGGCTGGCCACATGTGCAGAGGCAGCATAAGGGCAGCCACCAGCAAGCCAAGGACAGAAACCTAATCATCTGTCATCTTGGTCTTGACTATCCAGACATGTGTGCAAAAAACGTTTGTCATTTAGAGCTCCGGTGGAATTTTGTTATGCTGGCTCTTGAAAACGAATATAATTCAACCAACATCCCATGCCCTCAATTGATAAAAGATTCTGATTTTTCTGGAGCTGTCCTCAGTCTCGCAGATCTATTACTTTATCAAGTATGCAAACTAATCTAATGCCAACTTCCAGGAACATACCTGGGAAGCTGTCAAGTATCAATGGGTTTTACCAGCAAGATCCTTTCTTGTCACACACCACTCCTATCCTCTGTTCATGGCCCCACGGAGGCATCTGCCTTGATTTGCTGGAACCAAAATTATCTATTAGATATAACTCTATTACACGTGGGGCATAGAACGAAACAACATAAAGTCCTATCTGGTCCCCCATCTTCGTCATAGACAACCCGAACTCCCCTTTGGTTCACATTTCATGTACTCATTGTAAAAATTACCCCCATGCAGCTCTGCCTGTCTCTCTCAGGATGTTCTTAGGGGCCCTAGCTCTACATTGTAGTTGAGTTTATCTAGTCTGGCTAGAGAAAAATCACTTCTGTTACCAGAGAACTTCCCGTGGAAAAATTTCTCTTACAGACCAGGGTTTTCACAATATATTACAGATATAAATCTGACACTAATGGTGCAGACTTGTCCCATGTGACAGAATGAGCCCTAGAGCAAAATTACTGCTTTGGGGGAGTTCTTCTTGCTAGATTTTAGCTTCTTCTGATGCCCATTATCTCGTGAAGCTACCAGGAAACAGGGTGCCTCCC
Organism: Rattus rattus; assembly: GCF_011064425.1. NCBI lineage: Eukaryota > Metazoa > Chordata > Mammalia > Rodentia > Muridae > Rattus > Rattus rattus. The sequence goes on along the minus strand of NC_046161.1, from coordinate 80,361,908 downwards.
TAACATTTCACAGACATTGAATCTGGAAGAAGTTCTAATATTCATTCATTTATTCAGTCGTTCACTTAGGAAATACTGCCTTCTTCTCTGTTCCACGCTGGCCTGGGTGCAGCAGAAACAGTCCTTTTAGCTTTTTACAAAAAGGCAGAAAAAATGTTTTGAATTTTGTCTTGTAGTTTGAGAAATAGTTAAAATTAGTCTAATAGTCCCACCTAGTCCCCATCTTCAGAACACAGACATCAGGAACTCCCCCAAGGAAGTTATATGTATATACATGCATAACACACACACACACACACACACACACACACACACACACACACACACACACATACACACACTACAAATACATAAAAGTGAGCCAGAGGAAAAAAAGAGAGAGCAGTTCAGGACAAAAAAAAAAAAAAGGATTTTCATGAGGGAAAGGAAAAAGGACCCTATCCGGCTCATTCAGAAGGATGTGGCCAGCTCACAAAGCTTAGCTTCAGTTGTGAGGGAGGGAACTGTAGAGCAGGCAACAGACAGAGCTTTGGAAGATGAGCCCTGAGTGAGAGATGTGAATAGATTGTCCAGGGGATTTGCCGTGGAGTTGATATGGGGGTAGGCAGCTCCTTTCGCATTACGTAATCCCGTTACTGTGGAGAAAGCGAGGCAGCAAGGAAAACCAGTTTGCTTGGACTCTGATGTAATCAGTGGCCACAGAGAACTTCCCAGCCAAGTAAATTCTAGTTCCTGTTGGGAGTGGGGACAAACGGTGGCTCGGTAGTGTGGCTATTGTTTAGAGCAAAGACAGTATTTGAAATTAGCATCAACACACAACATGTTTTATTTTCCTTCTTACATTTAGTTGTCTTCATGAAGCTGTTTTTCCTCATATTAAATATCACCACGATGGTACCTTTTTATCCATTAACCAAATGGGATGTTACTTTTTCCACCAAATTTAGCAACTGGGAAATTTTTAGAGAAGGTATTTGGTGCTGCAATATTATGTGAAGGAGCATTACTGGAAGTGGGTACATTTGAGACAGTTCTTATATCGGACTTGTCTGTACATGCCTGGCTTAATCTCCTCCCACCCCCATAGAAGATAGAAATAACATTTAATCTTGGCATAGACACTGTTTGGGGGCCGACTGCTCCACTCCCCAATCCTTCCTCTTGGAAAGCAAACCCACAGAGTTCAACACAAACAACAGCCAGTTAGCAGGCACCAATGCTAAGTGGGAAATTAACTTAGAGGGGGTGAGACAGACTACTAAAATTCTGCCTACCCCGCTAAATTTAGCACACCCCCCCATCTGTCCGTGCCATTCTCAAGTGTTTCTGGATTCTTGAAGCTGCTTGATCACACATTTCATCAGGAGGCTGAGGACTAAAATAGAGAAAGGAAATAGTTATCCCTTCAACTTAGATACGTTTCTAATTAAAGTATCTATCCACACCCTGTTTCTCACAGGAAATAAATGGCTCTCCTCTGCTGGACAAGAGCTACTACACTTTGAGATGGATTCACCAGCTGCATGTCTGGTTCCCTTGTGAACCAGCAGGCACGGAACAGGACGGCCGAGGCTAGGGGGAGAGGCAGCATCGTCCTTTGAGTCAGCAGGTGTGTTTCCGGGACTTTTTTTCTATTAGTATTAATTTCAGGTGAATATTAAAATGCACAAGGTATTTTAATGCATTGGATTCATTCCTCTTCTCTGCCACACCTCGGCTCAACCTTTTTTCCAAAGGTCACTTTATCAATACAATCAGCAATTTCTCCTCTTCATACTTCAACTGCCACCAATGTAATAAAGTTAGAAGTCAGCGATTACGCAGGTGTGACAATGACTTGGGTTTTTTTTTTTTAAATTATATTTGAATTACTCTATTTTATAATCATCTAGCATACAAAATGTATTTTCGGGTTTTTTTTTTTTCATTGTCAGAATTATACAACCCGTGGCTTTGAAATCGATACTCAGAAATAAATGTGTAGTTCATGCCTGACTTTCTATTTAACCTTGAAAAAGACATTTACCATGTCTTGGCTCAGTTCCTCTATCTGTAAAACAGGGAGAAAAATATTGACTTTACTAATAGGGCTCTGAGTCAGATTAGTTACTCCAGCTTCATGAGCTGCATTTTTTTTTTTAAAAAAAATATTGTCAGGCTGCAGACATCACACCTGAGCAAGCGTGTATTTATTTTGTCCACTCATCCAAATACAAGCCTTTCCCATTCGAAACACCCATCCTTTCTTCCCACACACATATTACCTTCAAAGTAAAATAAAAACCTTAGCCTGGTCATAACTCTTGTCAAGTTTTGTGATGAGACACTCCATTGTGAAAAAGAAAGGAGAGACTTTGAGAAATTTTTAAATCATTTACTATTTAATCGACTGAATTGAATTAATTTCTTTTTCGCTGGAGGACAATTTTATTAGAGTTTAAATATAAAACAATAGGGCAAACAAAGTAAATCTCAGCAGCTGCTTTCCTTTAGGAGAAGGAGTTAGAGAGAAAGAGAAAGCCTTGGTGTTTGTGCTGGAATCAACTAACCACGTGGTAAGAAAGATACCATTGTTTGGGTATAGGCTTTGGAAAAAAGATTGAAAAAGCTCAGAAACATCCAAGGAAAGATGAAGCCTTTGGTCCCCGGCAGTATTCAAAACAAATATATTAATGGGATAAAAGGTGTTTTAAAAAGTAGTAGGAGCATTAAAGTAAATGAATTCATTTCTTCAATGAGGGCAGATCAGTGCCCTGCTCATGCCATTATCAGACACATCAGTTGAGGAAATGTTTCCAGAGATCTTCCTCCTCAATTATTATCAATGCAGCCCCCTGGGATGGGAACAAATACAGAGACTCGCCGCCCAACAATGTGCAGACAGTGAGAGAGTCCTTAGAGCCCTCAGCCCCAAACAGGATGTCTCCATCAAACCCCTCCCCCCGGAGAACCCTGCAGAAGAGGAGGCTGAAAGACCATAAGAGCCAGAGGGCATGGAGGACACCAAACAAACAAAGCCTTCTAAAGCAACAGAGTTGATGCACAGTGAACGCACTCAGACTGAGGCAGCGTGCACAGGGTGGGGTCCTAGAGCTGAAAGGAGAAAGTGGACACACGCACCCATCCCCAGCCCAGAAGCAATTTCCGATTGATAACCAGTTGGAAATGATGTTCCCGCTTAGGGAGTCTCACTAGGCAAACACTATCTTGCGTGCAGGCTATATGCCTAGCAGTAGATGGCCAGAAGGAAACGATCTTAGTGTTTTGGAGGTTCCTTGTCTCATGACGTCATGTCAAAGATTTTTATATTTAGCTATTTTTAAAATTTTTTTATCATAGTTTTATCTTTTATTTTGTTTATATATTTTTCTTTTCTCTTTTTATTCTATATTTTGCACATATATTATGACTTTCAGGTGAGTGTTTTTGAAGATATTCCTAAATGTGACAACAAGTGGGTCTCTGCATCTATATCTATTTCCTGTCCCTTCTCTTGGACTCTTTTCTTTCTGATTGTTTTGTCCTACTCTGCTGTGTCTGTTAGTCTTTGTTTAATTATATCATATCATATCATAGCATAGCATAGCATAGCATAGCATACCATAGCACCATACCATATAATACCATAGCATATCATACCAAATAATTTCCTTCCAAGCCTGTTTGTTCTCTAATGAGAGACAGAAAGGGGGTGGATCTGGATGGGGGGAAAGGGAGGGAGAAACTAGGAGGAGAAACCCAAATTAGAATATATTATGTGAGAAAACAATCTATTTTCAATAAAAGAGGGAGTATTGGGAAAAGTCTTATTTTTTCTTTCCTGAGTCAGGACTTGGAAAAGACCAGGACAGGATAGACCAGGACCACCATGTTCTCTGAAATGGCACCTGCGTGAGTTTCATTGTTTAGATTCACAAGGCGTTTCGGCACCTATAACATCAGTGCCAATGTGTTTACCAAGGAGGTCTAGCTGATACAGGGTTCTTCACTTAGAGGCCTATTAGTGAGTAGAGGGGGTTCCTAGAGCAAGTGCTGGGTAAGGGACTGAAAAGCAGTTGCCTTGATGATTCTTAGGCACTAACTCTCCACTGGTGTGTAGACTTGTTACTCAATCACACGCATCCTGTCCACATTACAACAAGTAGCACTGATTCATCCGAGACAGATCCCGTCCCATTCCAAAGGGAGTTACAGATGCTTATGTGTATTTGAAATAGAAAAAGGAGCAAGTTTGCAGCCAGTACAGTGGAAACCAAGCTGACTTTTAGTGCTGCAGTAAGGCTGATTTCTAAGCATGGAAGACCTGGGTTGTGCTGCAGTGCTTCAAGAAGCATGGCTACACAGAGGCATCTTTTGTCCTAGTTCCTCGTCCTATCTTCGAGCCAACCTTAGATCCATTCAACTTTTAAAAGAAGACACTCTTCAGTGGCTCTTGCCTCCTCTGAGAAACCTCTGACCTTAGGGAGAATTCCCGAGAGGCTAACCCTAGGGCCAAGATGCAAAAGAATCACTGGTTAGCTAGCGAGATCTTCCCTCCATAGGTTCAGTCTGTAATCCAGCAATCACTAGAAACCAATGCAGGGGGCTTTAGAAGCAATCAATGGTCATTCCTGCTTCTCTGGAAAACTCCCCTGCTCTTACATCAAAGGGCCAGGAGATGATGTCGTAAACTAAGGCAGTCACTGCTGGAGTTTTCAGGATTTCTTTGTTTTAGGAACTCATTGTGTGTGAGTTAAGCACAAGCAGATGAAAGAAAGAGAGGTGATCCCATGGCTCTACCCAGTGGTGATGTGACTCTGGCTGTAAAGTTGAAGACTTAGCTCCCGGACCATAGAGGGGCGCCATCAGCAGCAGTGCCTGTCATTATTATTGAACTCAGAATTCTGGAAGGCAGTGTGAACCTTCAGAGTCTGTCCAGTTAGCAGCAGCTGCCATACTTAAAATCTAATGTAATCTACCTTTCCTGTATACATAGGTTGATGTCTTGACGCAGGAAGGTAGGTGTAGGATAGAATGAGGCCTGTTATTGGACGAGAAGGAAGGATGGACGAGAGAAAAGTTTTAGAAAGAGGAGAAGGAGCCAGAAAGAAGAAGGAGCTGGGAGAACATGGCGGCAGATGTTAAGATTCTTCTCTGCTCATAGATACAGGTTGTTACGAATATTTTTAAGGGATGGGTGTATAGAGGATTTTGTGCTGTCTAGATGGGCAAATTATATCTTATCAATTGGATCAGAGGTTACTGTGTGGTGTGTTCTTTCCTATGGCTACTTAACTGAATTCAAGAGAAGGTGCAGTGGTAGAATGCACCAAGCCGGCCACGGACTTGGGATGTGTATGCCTGGCATGGTAACAGCTCGCCAAGGGAACAGTGAGTGAACACAAAGCAGAGTGACAAGATGCCACACTGGAACTCTGCAATGGCTCAATGACTGCCCGGATTAGAGAGTACCATGGGGACCAGCGTGGAGCCGCTGAGATAAGTTAGCGATAGTTCCTGTGGCCTGCAGAGCCGGAACTAGCAAGAGAGGTACTGCCTGAGTCAGAGGGAGACCTGGAGAGAAGCACAGATTGGTCTGCAGCAGGAAACGGTTGCTTCCTTCCTTCCTTCCTTCCTTCTTTCCTTCCTTCCTTCCTTCCTTCCTTCCTTCCTTCCTTCCTCCCTCCCTCCCTCCCTCCCTCCCTCCCTCTCTCTCTCTCTCTCTCTCTCTTTCTTTCTTTCTTTCTTTCTAACCTCAACACCTATACTCTTAAATTAGCTGCTTTAAGTCGAAAGATGACTTAGGGTTCTTTCTGTTTCCAACGACAAACTGAATGCTGATTCAAAGGCCACATACTTTTGAATGTCCTGAGAAATCGGGCTAAAGGGGTTCACACTTCAATCATTGTCTTAGCTACCTGTATCTGGGTCACTATCCTACTGAGACCTGGGGAAGAAAACAGTTCTGAAAAGCAGTGAATAGACTTTGAACTCAATTTACAGTGCAAAAGAAACAATGATGGCACCTTGGGAATGTTGGTCCACTTACCTATCCTGTTATTACTGCTCGACACTGAGTCTAGTAAGGACTGTACTTCCCAGTCCTGAAAATGCTGGAGAGACTCTTCTAATTGGGAAGAGCCATGAGCTATGACCCGATGAAGAAATTGTTTCTTAAATCATCTCTCTGTTTCATTACAGACCCGACATAAACAATAGCATCTCCCAAAAAGAAAAAGAAAAACAGAGCCATAAATCCTTTTCTGAAAGACAGCCCATGTAGCAGAGTATGAAATGTCAGTAGAATATCCTTCCATACCACGGAAAGGGCCAAACGGGGGCTGGAGGATTGTGGACACTGTGGACACTTGACATCAGATCTTGTATGTTGCCAGATCACGGACATCCTGTGACCAACACTGACCAACATTCTTACAGCAAGTGTTCAAGTGGCAGTTTGAAATAACCCCTGGGGAAAGGAAAACGTCTTTACTGTTTGCCACCAGCCAATGAGTCAAAATATGGATAAGTGCCTCTCCTTACTGACATCCAAAGCCTTATTATGTAATAGTCTTTAGTTGACAAATGAGAAGACATATGTTTTTCTCTCTTCCCAGTGTTCTGCTCATGGTAAGTCAATTTTCTTTTATTGAGCCTGGCTTTAACCATTTATTATATGACATTTCCTAACAGACATGGATAAATGTCTATTTACTCCAGATAGGACACCAACAATAGACTAAAGACTGGTCTAGTTTAGTGGACCAGTGAATTGATTGGAAGTGTGCAAGAGGGCTTAGTGACAAAGCATGGGAGATTCAGCAACAGCTGGACCATTGAAACATCCACGTGGGTCAGCAGAAGAGCTCAGTGAGTACTTGCTGTCAAGGCTGGTGAGCCAAGTTTCATCCTTAGGACTCGCATGGTTGAAGGAAAGAACTCATAGCTATAAGTGATCTTCTGAAAGCCAAAAGTTAAAATGTACAAAATAACAATAGCCAAAAGCAACAAAAATGACATACGCACCCAGAATAGGCAGTGACTCATGAAATTGCATCATTTCCAGAGCCCGCTGAATACGTGGTAGAGCTTTCTGCATAGGAGCTCCTGCCTAATTCACAGGAAGTTTAGAAAGTCTGTTCTCAGACTGATTTCCACAGTGGTTGTACCAGCTTGCAATCCCACCAACAACGGAGGAGTGTTCCTCTTTCTCCACATCCTTGCCAGCATCTGCTGTCACCTGAATTTTTGATCTTAGCCATTCTGACTGGTGTGAGGTAGAATCCCTACTCAGCTATTAAAAACAATGACAACATGAAATTCTTAGGCAAATGGATGGAATTAGGAACCCGGGCACAAAAGAACACACATGTATACACTCACTGATAGGTAGATATTAGCCCAAAAGTTCAGAATACCCAAGATACAATTCACAGACCACATGAATGAAGCTCAAGAAGAAGGAAGACCAAAGTTTGGATGCTTCAGTCCTTCTTAGAAGGGGGAACAAAATACTCAAAGGAGGAAATAGGGAGACAAAGTGTGGAGCAGAGACTGAAGGAAATGCCATCCAGAGACTGCCCCACCTGGGGATCCATCCCATGTACACACACCAAATTCAGACAATATTGTGAATGCCAAGAAGTTCTTGTTGACAGGGGACTAATATAGCTGTCTCCTGGAAGGCTTTGCCAGAGGCTGACAAATACAGAGGCTCACAGCCAATCATTGGACTGAGTATGGGTCCCTAATGGAGGAGTTAGAGAAAGAATTGAAGTAGCTGAAGGGGTTTGCAACCCCATAGGAAGAACAACAATATCAACCAACCAGACCCCCTAAAGCTCCCAAGGACTAAATCACCACCCAAAGAGTACACATGGAGGGACCCATGGCTCAGCTGCATATGTAGCAGAAGATGGACTTGTCAGACATCAATGGGAGGAGAGGCCTTTGGTACTGCCCAGGCTTGATACCTACATATAGGGGAATACTAGGGGAGGGAGGCAGGAGGTAGTGGATGGGTGGGTGGAGGAGCACCCTCATAGAAGCAAGGGGGTGGGGGATAGGATAGAGGGTTTTCCAGAGGGGAAGCTGGGAAAGGAGGATAGCATTTGAAATGTAAATAAAGAAAATATACAATTAAAAAAAAAAGAGGCCACTCTCAGGCCAGTTCACTGACCTCACAGGGGGAGGGCAGGGAAGTCACCAGGCTAAAGCAAGGGGTGGGGGGTGTTCATGGGTTTTGGTGGTGCTTGGATGATGACATATGAGCAAGGGACTGGAAATATGCCCATATAAGGTAAAAAGCTGAGACTCTGGGCGGGCACTCGTGGGTGGGTAGGCGGAAACATGGAGATGGAGAGAAATGACTGCTAGCTAGCGTGGAGTTTTCTTCTTCTGGGCAGTTTGGGGGGAAAAAGAACAAAGGGAATTTATTAGCTTGTGTAGGGATGAGCAGAGGTTCCAACCAAACAGAGCTTACAATCTCTTAGGAGCCTCATTCCTTCCTAGGGAGGAAACGGCTACACAACAGAGTTCCAGATGCAGACATCACATTTGCATCAACAAGGGTGACCTACAAACCTTGGCAAAATTCAGACATCTGTTTGCTGAGTAAAGTTTCTTGGGAGTGTGTGGGCAAAAATCAATGCTTAATTCCTTTTGCAATCAAGGGAAAACTGCTGTCTCTAATCTCTCAGTACCAACCTTCTCGAGCACCTTATTGGATTACTGTATTTGACGTGATATATGTCCCAAAACACTCTGTTTGGAGGGAGAATACTATGGACATCCTCTGAATGGAGACCCAAACCACAGGGTCATGCTGGAACCCATCCAGCTAACCACCCCAGGCTCTCAGCGTTTGGTTAGCCTTACTTCTTTAAATTCAGCAGCCAATATTGTGAGGCAGATGGATCTCTTTGAGTTCAAGGCCAGGTTGGCATAATTTGAAAGCTCCAGGCCAGCCAGGGTTACACACATGGACCCATCTCAAAAAAAGAAAAATAAAGACTTCTCTTGAATGACAATTCTCTGTGGCTGGCATGATTTCAAATCAAAACCTCCGGCAAAGAGAGACAGTAAACACCTGAGGATCTCTTGGGACTTTAGAAATTATTGCTTCTTACCATGGCCACCAGGAACCTCCTATCTTGCTATGGAGAGCTAGATAATGGTATATTGATTTACCAGCCAGGAAATTCCCTCATCTCTCTTTAATAACTTTATACCATTTCTGGCAATGTGGGGTGGGGATTTTCATGCTACAGTTTAAGATTGTTTTCCCAATGCCCCAGTCTTGTTAGTGGAATCTCATTAACATTCTGTATTGATTTTGGACAGTTGAGATGTGAAATAAAAAGCATTTGCCATTTGGGTTTTCTTTCCCATTTACTTGAATCTTTGTATTCCTTCTAGCAAGACTACAGTGACTCTAAAATAAGGTGTTTGGATGTTCAGTGGTGCAAAGTGAAGCACCAGGGACTTATTCAAGCATCCTGATTTTCTTATCAAATTCTTGGTAATTTAGATTTTTCTTCATGTGTATATCTCTGTATGAAACAATTATGAGCAAAATGCTTCCTATTTCCATTTTGAGGTCTTTAACACAAAGGTCTAAAAAAAATATTTTTGCCATCTGACTAGCTATCTGACCAAGTTCCTAAGATTGGTCTAGTAGACCTGGATACTCTTTAACTTTCTTGCTTTATTTCAATGTCTAGCTCCTCCAAAAATGTGGCATTGAAGCAATGGTAACAGTTCACCCTGGTTAGCCGTAGAAATAGCGTACAGTCGAGAGAAGATCAATGGTGTGCACACCACTTGAGCAGAAGTCTCAAATGCTCCAGTTCCTATTGCTTGCTCTCCAATAAGGTATTTGTCTTTTCTATGCCCAGAGCTAAAATCTCCGTGTTAAAGGCTGGAGATGCCAATATTATCAATCTTACAGGGTTCTATAGAAGCTAAGACATTAAAAAGTTACAGCAATCCTTGCCCTCAGCTAGCAGTTGAGAAGGGCTGTTACTATTTATCGCTGACTCATTTAGATTTATAAGTGATTATTAATGATAAATTAGAAGCATTTTGCTGTTTAAAATGATATTTGTTGCAGGCATGTAATAAAACACACGGTTACTTAAGTGGGTTTTTCCCCCTCCTTTTTATTGACCTTTATTAGGAAAACTGCTTTATTTATTAAATATCTTTTCAAAATTGTTTATAAGAACTAGACGGTCTTTTTTCCTTAAATTTATTGTTGTCATAATGGATCACAGTGCCATTTAGTGGCCCCCAAGTTACCTACTTTCTTGTTAGTGACGCTGTGTTATTCTTTTGATCCACTCTGTTTTCCAATATGAATTTTATTTTATTTTGGAACTATATTGAAACTCGAGAGAGTTTATTTTGATTAAGTTTCGGAGATTTGTAAGATAAACGAGGAGGAATTCTAGGTTCTTCTAAGGCCTAAAATAGTTTAAAGAGCCTGGAATAAACTTTTCGTTAAAGGTTATATAAAGCTTGGCTGGGAACCCATCTAGCTGTGTCTGTTTGACTGGGACATCTTCATTCCCCTTTTCAATCTTGTCTTTAGTAATTGGTCTGTTCAAGGATTCTACATCTTCTCAGGTCAAATTCAGTATTTTATCTCTTGCTAGAAAAACCATCTATCTCTCTAAATGTCCAGATTTCTTGTCAAAATATATGTGGTTTCTAAATTCTCCCGAATCCCATCTGTATCTAGTTATATTCCTGCTTTGCCATTCGTGGCCTACCTTTTAGTTTTATAACTTGATTTTTATAATCAGTGTTATCTGTTTTATTGAGGTATTTAAAAAAAAACTTTTACATTCTTTTCTTTGACCATGAATATTTGTATCTCGTCTCATTACGTCTAGTTTATGCCTCTTCATCTCCACTTGCCATTTTCATTTAGTTCCCTTGGAGTTCATTTTCCTAGTTGCTTAAGATTTATTAGTTGATTTATATATTTTTTTCAATATAAAGAAAAAAAACAAGATTACTTTTCTATTTGGTTTTTTTCTCTGGTACTATTTTTGTTGTTTTCATGGAACTAGTGATGAAATATTCTAATTTCCAAAGTTTCTCAAGTGGCAGGTAGTGATAATTTCCTTATTAGCCCAACATAATATTTATAAAATGTATAATATATTCTTTCTAGAACGATGTTTCCAAGTCATCATAATTAACTATTTATTTAGAATATTATTTAATTTTGACAATAGAATGTAATCTATGCAAAAGATCTATCAATACTATTAACATTTTAACCATTTGGGGGTCAGCAAAATGGCACAGCAGGCGAAGGTGCTTGCTGCAAAAACCTGGCCATCTGAGTTTGAATCCGAGTTCCCAGAAAAGGTGGATGAAAAGAACTGAGTCCACAAAGCTATTCTTTGAGCCATTCCGCCACAGTGCCATGAACTCCCTAACACGCACATCATGTGCACATAAACAAAGGTGAAAATAAATACAATATTTATAAAGTATTCTCGTTTTTGTGATTAAATTCACAATCAACTTTTACAAAGCTTCTAGAGTATTTAAAATTGTTTCTTAACTCATATACATTAAAGCAAATAAATTATTTAACTGCTCCAATTCCCTTATGCCTTTACTCTTTATTCTCAGTTCATGAGAATTGTTATTTTAAGGTGTGCATTAAAATGAATTATTATAATCACATGAATAAATTATAATCCCCGCTTCTTATAGACACAGGAATTAGCATTACACGTAAAGAGCTGTTGACTGCTATTACATTCAGAAGCACACAGTAGAAACCCAGAATGCTAGAACATGTCTGTAACCCAGCACTGGGGGCTAAGGCTAAGTTTCTTGCATGTTTGAGGACTGCCTGAACTGAATAGCACTAAGCCCCAGCCTGGGTTACATAGGAGACCTTGTCTCACAAACCAAAACCACCCGAAGAAAATGAATGGAAGAAAGTGGCAACCTGAGAAGGGACGTGTTTATAGCCCTGTGTGAGAGTGAAGAACGTCATGAAGAAAGTGGCCCCTCGTTCCTCTCTCATCAGCCTTAGCAGTGGCTTAATGTGTGACAGTTAACAGTAAAGATGAAGAGTTACCACCACCAGCCTTCAAAAGTGACCTATCATGACCAACACGAAAATCAAAGGGATTTTTTTTTAAATCTAAACTGGCTCAACTTTTTCGACGTGTCAGAATGTTATTAAAGTAATACTTTCTCTGTGGGGAAAAGGAACCGAAGAGGATGAGTGTTAGCCTGTTAGCTTTAAAACTTCCCAAGTGAGGGAGGCAAGCACAAAGAAATGGGAAATTCTGACTGTCTTCACATAGGACTTGTTAGGAATTTACCTGTTTCCATTTTCCCACTGCATGCTTTCTTTAACAATGTTTCAACTTCCGGCTTCTTCTCCTCTGGGTATAGTATTCTTTAGGAAAAATGGAAGGATTCTACATACAAATACTAAACTCCGGATTTTTACCTCTGGTAGCCAGAAAGATTAGGAAGCATGTCCATTATCTTTTAAATGATTTCTTATTCCCGGGATTCTAAGGACTCTGGGTCCTTATATATGGGCTCACGATGTGTGACACCTCTCTTGGGAGTGCAAGCTGAATATCTATTCGCACAGATAGGAAGCAGACCAAAGCTGTCATAACACCCAAGTCCAACTTTCTAAATCAATGAGTTTATTTGGGTTACATGGGAATATAGGTGAGCGAATATGGGGGTAACTCAATAACCAAAGCCTGCCCCAGCCTGAGTGCTCGCTTGTAAAGCTTAGAAGCTGAGAGCTTAATGGACGGTGCATTGGGCCATGTCTTTTTCCAGGCAGTTTGCTGGCCTCTGTCTCATTAGCAGTTTTAACTATTCATAAGACCATGGGGAGAGAAAAGCTTTGCTCACCGGGTCAATTTCAGGGACTTCAGGAATATTTGAATAGTTTGCTTCCTGAGTCTTAAGGGTCATCCCTGAAGAATTTCCAGACTTGAGGAGTTTCCCTTCAAGATGGACGGTTTTGTTCCATAGCAATACTTAAAGAAAACCCACTATGAGCATGTTGCTGCAAATTTAGATGTGTACGATTGTCACATTACTTTCTCCGTAGCAAACCCACACGACAGAACGCTTCTAAATTTGTACTTTTCCACTTAAATTGCTAATTCGTGGAAAGCTGCTCTGTCTGTAATGTGGGGATTAATTCTCATTCTCCATCTATGTAGACAATCAATGTTTTAGCATAATTGAACAATCCTCCCCTTTCCGAGTGATCATCCATGCTACCTCTATCAGAGCAGTATTCTGTGTGAGGGCAGGTCTGTGCCTCAGCTTCATGGTCAGACTCATGCATGGCTTCTCTGTTCTGCGTGAATGACAGGAACTGATATGGCTCATCGTATCTCTGTATCTATAAGAGCAGCATGTCTGTCATGCTTTCAATTATGAAAAAAACATATTCAGACTATTTTAGGCATTTTTCGTGTTATGCAAAGAATACTTTTAAAATTTTGCCTGGACTTACATTTAATCGATAGGAAAGCAGAACAGTTTTTACTATTCTGTGGATGAACAAGAAATTTTTACACATTCATTAGTTTTTAAAAAAAATGATGCTAGGGTGCTGAGGCAGGAGTGGGTGGGTGGGTAGGGGAGCACCCTTATAAAGGCAGGGGAGGGGCTAGGGACTAGGGGCTTGTGGAGGGGAAACTGGGAAGGGGGATAACATTTGAAATGCAAACAAATAAAATAACCAATAAAAATATTTTCAGAAATGTCTCAGTTGGCCTTGTATGTAGTTTTAAAATTTTATTTCTTAAAATATAATCTGTGTTTGTAATTATCAATGAAGTCTTCATAAGTCTTCTAGTTGTATCTGACTTGTAGATGTATTCCTGGAGCTTGGGAAGATGGCTTGCTGTGGAAGTATGAACATCTGAGCTTAGATTCCTGGTACCCAGTGTGGAACTCCAGGGCAGGAGCATGCATTTGCATTCCCATGATTAGGGAATTGGCAACAGGTGGATCCTAGGGGGTCTTCAGTTAGTTGGTCTAGGCAAATTATCAAGTTCAGGTGATGTTAGATACCCTGATCAATCAATCAATTCAAACAATCAATGAGATGGAGAACCATTGAAGAGAATACTATTCCGCATTGCAGATCAATCCAGGGACTTACAAATGCTAAGCAAGGATCCTAGCACTGAGCCACACCCTCTGTCTTCTGGACCAGCCTTCTTCTGGTATATGGCAGCAAATGAGTCCACAGAAATACTTCGTGGGAAAGAAAGGCAAAACGTGTGATGGGATAATGTCTATAACCCGAAGTCCTGCAAGTCAATAATAAGGAACGAAAACTTAGTAAATGGCCTGAGTAGTCATTTCAGAGAAGCTGTCACTCCATCTAACGCTAATTCAGGAAAGTGGGAAGCAGGAGAGGAAGAACTCTCCTCCACTCATCCAATAGGCTGAAAGAGCAGGCTGACAGTGCCGAGAATCACCCACTACAGATCAATAGGCTCACACACTGCTCATGGAAGGTAAATTGACATAGTCACTTAGGAAAAGAATGTGGATTACCTTATAAATTTGAATATTTGCATACCCAATGAACCAGCAGCTCCACTTCTAGGTATGTATCGAAGAGAAGCTTAGCAAATATTATCAAAAAATTCCTACCTAGCACCTCTGTTCACAATAGCACAAATCAGAAAATAATCTAAGTGTCAGTTGGCAAGGAGTTTGAACAAACCATGGCCTAATCCCAAAGATGTTAAACATCAATGAAAATTAATGAACCAAGACAGAGTAGCACATGAATAAACTTTATGAATAGTAATTGTTAGGAGCAAATCCAGGAGGATACATATATTTGGTACTATTTTTTAAAAATTCAAAAGGACATTAAATAAAATATTCAGGGACTCTGCACATGTGTCTATATATAGTACTTCTTCTTCTTGAAAGCAGGGTATAGATAAAAAATAACATTCTAAATAATGACAATGAGAAAGACAAGCAAAAGAAATGGAATAGAGACAAGCATATGCATGTGTACTGGCCAATGAAAAGATCTTAGTTAGCTCTTCATTCAGACAAGGGAGTTGCATATTGCATTGTATTATTTACATATTCATAAAAGTGAATACAGTAAATGTAGGTCATAAATAAGCAAGGAATGCAATATGTAAAAATAAGTACCACTGGTCCCATGTAAAACCCAATGAGGGGCAGCTGAGCACGGCTCAGTACTTGGTCACTTTTCAAGCATGCAAGACGCCCTATATTCAACCCGAATGTACGCTCACAGAAATATAAATAAGTAAAGAAAACATTTTGAATACTTAATTAATCCCAATTGTAAATTCTATTCTAAGAAGGTGGAAAAATTAGGAACAGTCTTCTGGAGGGTTCCCCCACTCAATGTCTTGTGCAAGGCCTTGGGAAAAGGCATTAGAAAGACACCTCTAGGCACACGGCTATAATTATCACAGCATCCTGTTATCTGAGTTCCATGTGGGTTTTCAATCTCCATGCTGTGCTTTAAATTCTGCATGATTTTTTTTTCTTTCACCCTGAAACACAAGACAAGAACAAAAGTTTTGCCAGCTTCTAGAAAATGAACAAGAGAAAAAGAAATATAGAAAACAAATGGCAAATTAGCATCCCCAAAATTGAGCTGAATGTGGTGGCACATCCCTCTACCCAACATAGGCAGTAGGAGAGGAATCAGGAGTTCAAGACCAGCCTTGGCTACCTAGCAAATGGGAGACTAACCTGGACTACATTAGCAAAATGAATTTTCCGTTTTATTTACTCACTTCTGAGATAGGCTTTGGTGAGGCCACAGTCCTCCCATTGCTAGTCCTCCAGATCAGTTTTATCATTTTCTGGGGAATAAACTAAAAAGTTTCTGACTTCTATATCCTTAAATATTTGCTTTGCCTCTGAGCCAACTCTTTGGTGGGTGAACTGGGAGAAAAACTTAATTACAATTTTCCATGTCCCCTTGTTTACTTCCTGAAGTAGAAAAGCGTTGCAGTAGATGATAAAATGAGAAAAAGGCATAGAAAACAAATTAAGAAAACTCTCATATAAAGTGGGAAACAGGCCCTATGGCAAGCTGATGTTATTGCTTTTTTTCCTATTTATCTGAATGCAGAGCTTATTAACATTATGTTGCCAAATGAAACAGCTGAGTCTAGTCCATGTCTATTACTAATATTATCATGCATTAATAATTAATGTTAAGTCAAATAAGTATTTCATAACATTTGGACGAACCAAAAGTGAGCTACGCTACAGCTGTTTGAAGGATGAGCCTCGGTCAATTGGCTGGAAAATCAATGCTGTGCTCACCCTTACACGTAGTTTTATTCTCTTGCTCTGACATGTTTTCCTTACATTAATTGATGAGCTTTTCTATCTCTTCCATGTTTAACTTGGAAAGAGACAAATACATCTCAGTTGATACATCTGAGTGCCAGGTAGAGAGGGGCTGCAAAGAGGGGAGGGGGTTACAGAATCTCTGTAGCTGAGAAATAGTTAAGGTTTAGAAGAAATGAGATCTTGGAATGAGGGAGGAATGAGAAGAGGAAAAGCAGAGAAAGGATTAAGGTTTTCCAGACTAGGATTAAGGTTTTCCAGACTAGAACACAACAGTAATAAGAAGGACCAATCTCATCTCTCTCGCATTTTTCTCCTATTACTAATGTATCTCTCAAAGTGGCTGAGGAAAACCAAAAATGAATCTAGATAGAAAACATCCTATTAAAGACATTTTCAAACATTTGAAGAAATGGATCATAAATATTTAAATCATGAAGCATAGAGACTATTTCTTTTTTTAAAGATATATTTATTTGTTTTATGTATATGAGTACACTGTCACTGTCTTCAGAAACACCAGAGGAGGACATCACATCCCATTACAGATGGTTGTGAGCCACCATGTGGTTGCTAGGAATTGAACTCAGGACCTCTGGAAGAGCAGTCAGTGCTTTTAATCTCTGAGCCACCTCTCCAGCCCCGAGGATATTTCTTAAACTATATGGGTGAATAACATTTTGTAAATATTGAAACTATAGTAAAAGCATTAGACCCAGTCTAAATGTACATTATATAATGCATACATATGTGTGTATTGTGTGGGGTGTGTGTGTGTGTGTGTGTGTGTGTGTATTGTGGCTCTCTCTATAGTACTAAAGGCAATTCCTTTAAAATTCTTTAGTGACTCTAGAATCCCTTAAGGGACTCCCATTGCCTTTTGCTTCTCAAGGGCAGCAAGTCCAGGATGTCAAATGTGACTTTAACCTTGATGTCCTTCTAATAACATACTCTGGGAACTGACTGACTTTTAAATGGTTTTAACAAAAATTACACACACACACACACACACACACACACACACACACACAGGGTGGGGGGATAGATTCAGTTTTCACTTTTGTTACTACCCTGAAATTGTGCTATTTCCGATGGGATTTAGTTATTTGGAATATCTGAAAGATAGGCAAGCATATGCATCAATCAGGTAATAAAATGTCTCTGATTATTTCAGCTGCAGGCACGTCTAATCCACTCAGTCTTTGAGAAGTAACCGAACAGATTTAAATCTGTGGGCACAAGCTGATGATGCTGGACTCTGGTTTTTGTTGTTTGCTGACCCATGTGACCTCAGAAGACTTTGCTTCAATCTTCCCACGTTCCGTTAATGTGAGTGAGACCTCCAAAGCCCCAAGCACTCCTGATCAAACTACCCCTTTGAACCTAAAATTGCCTCATGAAATACCACAGAAAGCAGATGACACTGATCCTCAGAAAGGGCATGAGGTGAGAACCATGTGTTTCACCCTTGTTGATCTCAGGCTATACCACAGACCACTGTTTGTCACCCACACGTTTCTTCATACAGTTCTGTCTGTGCCTCAATCTAAAATCTTTACCTCCTCAAACTCACTCTCTACTCCCCAAAATCCTTTCCTTTAATTCCTCTAGATATTAATTTCAATTTTTCATCCAATAGGAATACAGCCATTCCTTTACAATAATGCTTTTCTGTAGTCACAAAAGGCTTGGAGGCAGAATAGGTGACTTCTGTCCTCATGGCTGCTTAAGAAAATTCCTTTTTTCTTTTCTGCCTCCTGAGTATCCCAGGCGTTTATAGTTTGTCCCATCTCACTATACCCCTGAGAGTCATTCTTTGCTTGTCAGCATTAACTTGTCTCTCTCCCTGACTTTTGTTATCACTTCCATTATCTCTGTTATCATTCTCAGTGAGGCCAACATTCACATCAATATCCCTTCCACACCTGCCTTCTCTCCCCTTGATTTCATGGTCAACAGTCTAATTTCCCCTACGGATGTTAGCGATTCAATCCCACGGTTATCTCTCAGAACTTTTCATTACCGAGTCCTCACAGTTTCACCCCACCCCACCTTCAAATATTCTATTTTCTCATAATTTTTCCAGAACAACTGTTTTAATATTATAACTCCAAGAATATTGTCATCTTAGTCAGCTAACATAGTCAAGCTGTCCCATATATGTTATTATATTTCAACTGATAGTCATTGTAGTTCTCTGTATACACTAAAGGAAATTCCTTTAAACTTCTTTTGGGACTCTAGAAGTCCTTGAGCACTTCTATTGTTCTCTGCTTTTCAAGGGCACCAAGTCCAGGATGTTAAGTGTGGCTTTAACCTTGATGTCATTCTGAAAAGAGAGTCTAGGAACTGACCTTTAAATGGATTTAACCGGGAGTCTTCTTTTTAACTTTCTCTGGTCTGCCATGCCAAACTGAATAAAATCACCAAGTTCATCGTGCACACATGCTGCTTGTCGTTCATGGCTAACACAAACGTCGATTCCAGATTCTATTTCAACCACAGCTTGTGGCTATGAAGGAAGGTGTTTGATCCAACAATGGCGTGCACCTGATTTGTGGCATGATTTTCTAATTTCTTTAAAATTTTCTATAGTTCAGTAATTCTAGATAAGTAGCAAGATAATATAATGTAGCTTCGAAAGTTCTAAGTCTGATCTGTGACATAGTAACAAATAAATCTCAGAACACAGCAGACAAAGTCTCTATTACCAGGTTCCAATCTGACTATGAATGTTATCATTAATGAAGATGTACTTTAGTTGTGAAATTAAACTTGTGTCTATACTTCCTTAGGCTACAAGCTTTGTTCCCCAGCTACCACTTAGCAATTGTCTCTTTTTTTTTCTTTTTTTAGATATTTTTTAAATTTACATTTTAAATGTAATCCCCTTTCCTGTTTCCCCTCCAGAAACCCGATGATATCCCATTTCCCCTCCCCCTGCTGCTATAAAGGTGCTCTGTCACCACACCCCCCCACTCCCTTCCACCTCCCCGCCCTGACATTCCCCTACAACAGGGCTTCAAGTCTTGACAGGACCAAGGGCCTCTCCTCCCACTGATGCCCAACAAGACCATCCTTTGCTATATATGCTGATGGAGACATAGGTCCATCCCTGTGTTCTCTTGGGATGGTGGTTTAGTCCCTGGGAGCTAAGGGGATCTGGTTGCTTGATATTGTTGTTCTTCTTATGAGGTTGCAGACCCCTTCAGCTCCTTCAGTCCTTTCTCTAACTCCTCCAATGGGGATGCAGTTCTTGGTTCAATGGTTGGCTGAGAGTATCTGCCTCTGTATTTGTCAGCCTCTGGCAAAGCCTTTCAGGAGACAGCTATATCAGACTCTTGTCAGCATGTACTTCTTAGCATCTGCAATATTGTCTGGGTTTGGTGGATGTATGTATATGGGCTGGATCCCCAAGTAGGGCAGTCTCTGGATGGCTTTTCCTTCAGTCTCTGCTACAAACTTTGTCTCCATAGCTCCTCCTATGAATATTTTTGTTCCCCCTTCTAAGAAGGTCTAAGAAGGTCTTCCTTCTTCTTGAGCTTCATGTGATCTATGAATTGTATTTTGGGTATTCTGAGTTTTGGGGCTAATATCTGCTTATCAGTGAGTGCATTCCATGTGTGTTCTTTTGTGATTGGGTTACCTCACTCAGGATGATATTTTCTAGTTCCATCCTTTTGCCTAAGAATTTCATGAAGTCATTGTTTTTAATAGCTGAGTAGTATTCCATTGTGTAAATGTACCACATTTTCTATCCATTCCTCTGTTGAAGGACATATGTGTTCTTTCCAGCTTCTGGTTATTATAAATAAGGCTGTTATGAACATAGTGGAGCATGTGTCTTTGTTATATGTTGGAGAATCTTTTGGGTATATGCCTATGAGTGATATAGCTGGGTCCTCAGGAAGTACTATGTCCAATTTTCTTTGGAACTTCCAGACTGATTTCCAGTGTGGTTGTACTAGCTTGCAATCCCACCAACAATGATGGAGTGTTCCTCTTTCTCCACAACCTCACCAGCATCTGTTCTCACCTGAATTTTTGATCTTAGTCATTCTTACTGGTATGAGGTAGAATTTCAGAGTTGTTTTGATTTGTATTTCCCTGATGACTAAGGATGTTGAACATTTCTTTAGGTGCTTCTTGGCCATTTGATATTCCTCAGTTGAGAATTCTTACTGCCATCAAAGTAGAACTCCTCAGTGTAGAAATTAGTACTGATTGTTGAGTATCTTCCATGGTACTTCCTATTAAAACCACATGTAGGATGGCATGACTCTGTCTTCTTTCTTACCTGATCTCAATGACCTTCCTGAAAAGCTGTTTCCAACCATTAAATGTCATAGGCACATTCATGATTCTATTACCCAATAGGGAAATTACCTGTGGCTACCTCCCAACTTTTTCCTGTCTTCTGTGCTTGTGGGGACAAACAGCTGTGACTGCATCAAGAACTGAACTGTACCAATCTTTTGCTCATTCAGGAATCCATGGTAGCTTTTGATACTAAACTAGAGTGGGATATGTAGACTGTATTAGCCATTAGGCAGATCTTATAGCTTTCTCTTTCCTGAAATCCCTCTCCCATGACTCTACGGCAGACTTAGGAATGTCCAGATGCCCCAACCTAGTGTTCCAGCATGCCTGCTTTCTTCTAAAGCTAACCAATTAACCTATTTTTCTCCTCATGTCCTGATATCAATCAAGGTCCTCAAGTCTTTGACATAATTAGCTAAATAAATCCCAGTGAAGAGGAATGATTATTGGGTCCAAGCCTCATAGCACTACTTATGGAATTTGATTTCTAATTCGTGGTAAAGTGTCAAGAGCGGGGTACCCCCTTGCCTTGTACCTACTCCAGGATCTTATCTACGAGGTCTACCTCCATTCTGTTAACTTTTAAAAGGGCGAATGTTGAGTGACTTAACAATACATTAAGAAACTTGCCTGTCAATACTAGAGCGGATTTGGTGTTATTGTTTTGGAGGAAAAAGGAACCAGGTGGCAGAGATCGGGGGTTTTGTTTGTATTTGGTTACACTAGATGCATGGAACTCGAATGACCTAAGCTGTACAGTCTGTCTGCACTGGTTCTGTTAAAATATTTTCCTGTCAGTAGAGAATCACTGGCCCAAAAATCTTTGAAGGACTTCCTGATCCTCCTAGACACCCACCCAAGCCCACAGTGTCTAGCATTAACGTCTGGGTGCTCTAATGCCCTTTGTCTTTACCTTGATGAGTTCTGC
The DNA here is from genome assembly GCF_011064425.1 of Rattus rattus. Classification (NCBI taxonomy): domain Eukaryota; kingdom Metazoa; phylum Chordata; class Mammalia; order Rodentia; family Muridae; genus Rattus; species Rattus rattus. Next base: position 80,340,292 of record NC_046161.1, on the reverse strand, counting down.
CCCACTTCACTGATGCCCACAGGGCACCAGGGAATTTCTACTGTGAACTCAAGAGGTCATGAAGTTGGTATTTTCCCTGTAAGCACTTGTCCATAAATTATCCATCAGAGTCAATAGCCAATTGATAAGCACAAATGATCACAACACATTCATTTTATTCCCGAACATAGTTTTGTAATCAGCAATGTCAAACTCTTAACTATGTCTTTAGGCTAGTATTAAGGGTCAATAACATAAACTAGATTTGTAAGACTTCCTAATATTCAAGATAGACAAAACCTAAGAGACTGCTTTTATACCTGGCTCTGGTGTCTCCTTAAGTTCTTATGAAAGAATTTAATCAATATGGTTCTCCTCTCACAGACGATAATTTACTGCACAAAGGTGTATACACACAGCTCCCTAAATGCTAGCACAAAAATTATCTTTGTACTTCTCCAAAAATAACTGTGACAAATATAAATGTGCTCATTTTAATAAATTACAATTTAGGGCGGCGACTTGGCTTGTTTTAGACTTTCATTTCAGATTTCCAGTTCCTGGCAATATGAGCGTTTGAGTATTCAGTGCAAATTATCTTCCCTACCTTTGACTTCTATCTGTATGGGCTTATCAGTCCTTGTGAGACCTCAGCAGAGACTTGTAGTCCATTCCTCCCACCCCCCCTTAATTTCCTAAGACTTTCATTAGTTTGGATTTTGGAAGGTTTCAAGAGATGGTTCAGTGGTTAAGAGCAACTTTTCCAGAGATCCTGAATTCAATTCCCAGCAGCCACATGGTGGCTCGCAACCGTCTGAAATGGTATCGATCTGATTCCTTTTTCTGGTGTGTCTGAAGAGAGTGACAGAGTATTCAAATAATATAATGAATTTTTTTTTAAGTTCTCTTTTTTTTGGCTCACAGCCTCTAAGAAGGCAGCAGGGAGGTCAGTGCTTCCAATCTTAGTGTGCACTGGGAAAGGAAGTCTATTCTCACTTACATGCAAGTTCAGTTCTCCCCAGGTCTTGGTAAACAAATTTTTCTAAGCACTTAAAGTCAAGACCAGTTAAAAAGAAAGGAGAGAGGGAGAGTAGAGGAGAAGAGACCAGGGAAGAGGAAGGGAGCAAAGGAAGACAGAGTTGAAGAGCCAAGGCTCTAACAAAGACTGAAAACCTAGATTGCCGTGGAAGAAACGGGAATGTAAAGAGCTCTTCTTTCAGAATGACAGGATTGCTGGATGTTAGTGAAGTCTCCTACTGTTAAAGGATTCAACTCTGCCCAGCTCCGGGGGTTCTATCCCACTTACTTTGCCTTCTTTTCCAGGGTCCTCCATTTTATCTTGAACTCCATCTGCCTTCTGTGAAGATTTCACTTGTGTTTTCCTGGTTACCTTGGGCTTTTGCAGTAAGCCTCTTATACAAACGGAGTTCATCCTAGAATATAAGGAGCAAGAACTACTTGGCACTGGCCAGCCTTAATTCGGTGGAGGAAAAACCTCCAAACAAATGGAAAATGCCAAGTCCCTTCTTTCTCCATGAAAAGTTATTCTTGTAACTCCCAATCCCACAGCTACTGAGCTGTATACCTCTGCGGGAAGTCTCAACGTGTATCTTCTCTCGTGTTTGAGCTTCTGAGGAAGCTCATGAGAAATAATAATTATTGCACATGTGAAATAATTAAGTCGACAATCATATAAAATGCAAACCCATTATTTAACTGTCAGTCCCCAAACCCCAGAACCATCCACAGAGAGTTAGCTCAGGGGGCATAAGAGACCATCTGGTCACCTCTTCATTTTTAGGCAAGACAACTGTGGTGTTTGAATATGCCTGGCCCATGGAGTGGCACTATTAGGAGGTGTTGACTGGTTGGAATAGGTGTGGCATTGTTGGAGGAAGTGTGTCACTTTGGGAGCAGGCAATGACACCTTCCTCCTAACCACGTGGGAGAGAGTTTTCTCCTAGAAGCCTCCAGATGAAGATGTAGAACTCTCTGTTTCTCCAGTACCATGCCTGCCTGGATGATGCCATGCCCTTACCTTGATGATTATGGACTGAACCTCTGAACCTGTAAACCAGCCTCAGCTAAATGTTGTCCTTATAAGAGTTGCCTTGGTCATGGTGTCTGTTCACAGCAGTAAAACTCTAACTATGACAACAACCAAGAGACAAAGGACCTCAGCAAATTTCCCTGCTGCACCACATAGACAGCGGAATGCTAAGAATAGAATGTTAAGTCTGAGCTTTCATCCAGTGACTTGATCTTTGTCAAGGTAAAATTTGAAGGCAGAAAAAAGACCAGAAAGGGTTTACATTTAGAACAATGTAAAGCAGTCTGATATTTATAAAAAGCCCTCAACTATACACATGTGACTACTTTTCAAATTCTGCACTTCGGTTCCTTCCACTCCCTGGGTTTTGTGTTAAGAAATAAAAGCTATTCTTTATGTAAATTTAGCATCCATTGAAATGAAAGCGTGCTGCCTGAGAAATCACATACAATATGCCTCACAGTTGATTTATACATGTTTGGAATTATCCATTTTCTGACTTATGCTCAATATTGTTCTTTGCCACTTCTACAAATATCATGTGTTGGCAAAATATTTTTAAAAATTAACAACTTTTTAAAACACATTTTTATGGTTTTCCAGAAATATTCACCTGCCAGGGTTTGCATCTGAAATGTCCTCCACAGATCCCTGTTTTGAACGTGTACTCCCAAGCTGCTAACATGAGAAGACCATCAATGTCTCAAGAACGTGGCAGAGGGGTGTCATCAAAGGTGAATTTATAAAGGTTATGCAGCCTGTCTCCTGGTTCATCCTTTGCTTCATGGTCTGCCTCTCATGAGGAGCTCTCTCAAATCCTGTATCTGTGAGTTGAGATGTTTCCTCCACTCCCTTCCTGCTGGACCCCAACTTTCAGAAACTGAGACCTTGAGTCAAATTGATCTTTCTTCCCTCTCAGTGTCCCAACACAACTGATAGGTCTTTGGGGGTTGCGATGGTCTTTGTGTAACACCATTTCATTTTCTTCATCCTGGTTCTGTCTTGCTTCCCCAATACCATTTCCACTTTACTTCTTTTCTCCTTTATTGATGCTTCTTCTTCCAGGAAATCCGAGTGTTCTTAAGTCTCTCTCCTTAAGTCACCCTTCACACTTGGGCAGGCAAACATTTCATATTCTTTCTTAAGATGCTTGTTCCTCTGCAACCATCACCAGCATGCGTTCTTTTAACCAATCTCAGAATCTTTTTGTTACCAGGGATTCTCTTCTGCCGGTTCATTTAATCAGTTACATCTTATAAACACTGCCTTCTGTTGAATTTCAGTTTAAGTCTGTACCATTTTTTGTTCTGTCCCTTACGCTGTGAGAAAACACTGCTAGCTCAGTGTGAGATTTAAAATCAGAGAGATCTAACTCCCTCATGTCAGGGTAACACTTGCTAACCAAGGATGTCTTCTCAGGAAAGACAAAATGGAGTTGAGGACTTTTCCACAGTACAGAAGCTTCCTGTGAGGACAGACAAAGGAGCAATGAGCCAAGGCAGGAAGTGTCTAAAAACTGGAAAAGATAAGAGAAAATAGTTTTCGTTGACACTTCCAGAAAGAAGTCAACTTTATCAACACAGTGATTTTGTCTTCTAGAGTTATAAGAAAATAAGCCTGTATTTTAAGCTATTAAGTATGTGGGAGAGTATGATAGATGATACACAGATAGATATGTAAATAGTTATGTAGATAGATAGATAGATAGATAGATAGATAGATAGATAGATAGATAGATAGATAGACAGACAGACAGACAGACAGACAGACAGATGGGTAGACAGACATAGGTATCACCAGGAATGTGAAATTAATGGCATTTGTTATTTGTTATGCTTGTCTGAGCCCAGCCTGGTTTCCTGGTATCATTCCTATCTGAACTACTGTTAGACCTCTGCTATCTGTTCCTTCTGCTACTGTCCACCCTGCCCTTCTACAAAATTATTTTTCTCAAGCCCTGTACTCATTGCATTGCATCATTACTCCAAATTAAAGCCAAAAGATTCAACACTCGCTCTAGCCTTTAAGACCTCCATTTTGGTCTCAAGACACGTTTTTCAACTGTTATTTCCAGAGCACTTTCTCATCTGGGGAATTTGATTTAGACATGGAGAGATCATGTAATGTTACCCCCCCCCTTTCTGTGTCTTAACCCACAATGACTCTGAAGAGTCAGTAATGACTGTGCTATGACAGCTTCCTAGCACTGATCCTTAATGCCCATGGAAAAGGTTCCCATAAGGTGCACAAAGTCTAATATCTAAGAATCCAAGCATAGGGGACCAACCCCTACTGGTTGGGACTGCCATCTGAAGATGTGCTTCAAGGTGTTGAACACATCTGTGAGTCTGAAAGGCAGATTTAGGAAATACTAAAGTCAATGATGGCATATAAAATGGAACCTAGAAACAAGTCCAGTGCTGGTGAGGAAACTTATGTTCTCAGCAACGTGATGTACTAATTAAGAGGCTCAGTGGTCATGCTTTGGGGTTCAGACCCTGGGGCTTGGTGGGTTTACTCCCATGGCGAAGATCACTACCGAATGGAATAACTGCCTCTTCTTGCTCAGGATATTCTGTGGGGATCTTCTCATTACTGCACGTAGTTTCACATGTAGATATTCCTGCCAAAAGAGAAGCAACCTTCTGGCATGGACCGCAGTTCTCACTGTCACTTGGCATTGGGTTCATATTTCAGTCTCTTGTGAATTTGTTTAGTAAGTCAATCAGCGAGGCTAAGTCTGAAATTACACAAATAAACTGAGGGAACCAAAGCAAATGCTTGCATTTCTGTGGCCAATCCAACTACTTTACACTAGCCTCCTTCTGAATTATTTAGACCGCCTGACTGTAATGATCAGATCTACCCGAATATGGCTCCACTTCCCCACTATAATTTCTATAGACAGCCTCCGTGTGCACCTGCCATTATTCTGAGAAGACCAGGCAGCTGCTCCATAGAAAACAATAACATCTGTGAAACTTAAATCATTTCGAATTTTAGGCAGATGACAAGATTGCAAACAAGCCACACACTGGAGATTCCAATTGGACAATCTGTGTCGAAAGCACAGGAAAAGTCCAATTGCAACATAATGGTGTGCTTTAAGTTCCACAAGGAGAGACACCAGGGGCTTCATCATGGGAACTTGATGATTCTTGGTTTCATAGCCAAGGGTACTATGGATACCTCAGCACCTACTGTGATGTCCCTAAATCTGGAGCCTAAATGAAACTGAAGAGGAACTTAAGAATTCATGACTCATTCAGATGCTGGGTCCAGACATAGTAACTAATGTGCCTATGAACACACATAGGTTTCCATATTCCTTTTACATAAATTTCCTCTATGGTATGTACTTAAAGAATCACTGAGTCTCTAGCCCCAATAAATATAACTAACAAAACTAAGTGAATGAATGAAAATAAGTGGAAATCCCATTGGCTTCTTTGCACAGTTCCTCACTGTACTATAGTAACAATTCTTATCAAATTACTGCAAGAAACCTTACATCAAACTCACAACATCAGAGACTTCAGAAACAATGACCCTCAGCTCAGAAGCCCTCACATGTCCAGAAATTTAAAGGCGATGGGCACTGATGAATTCACCAAACTCTCGAGCTGACCTTTAAATGATTTGATAAAGAAAAGGGCAGCCTACCCGAGTAGGAGAACAAAGTGTTCTCCTCCATCAAAATATATGGCAGGCTTTGAGCTAGGCCCTATGCCTCAAATGAAGTGTTCGGCATTTGTCAGAGGTCTCTTTGTTTTCGAGCGCCTGTCGGTTTGAAATCACACCATCTCTGTTAGGAAGCAGCTGGGGCAAATCATCTTCCTGCTTAAAAATCACCAACAGATTCCCATTTTCTCTAGGACGGAGCCCTAACATTTCTTAGATTTCCCTAACATGGGCCTTTCTTCCTTCATAATTTGAAGCTTTCTCATTTTTTTCTAGTTACAAGAGTCATCTGTTATTATAGACAGTTTAAGACACACCATGTATAAATATTAAAATAAATATCATCACTAAGATGTAGGTGCCATCATTCATATCTTATTTACCTCCTGAGAACAGGTCTTTATAGATGCCTGAACCCCCTTCCTGTCTTATCTTTTCTGCATTAAACCTGTGCTTTAAACACATTTCCTATCTTCCCTGTCAGTGCTTAGAAACACACTAAAACGGGACAATCGCAAAATAATTTTCATCCTCGAGCTATTGAGTGGAGCTACAGAAGAATACCATGTGTTTTATGCTAAACTTTCACATCGTCACATCTGCTCCCTTCCTTCATTTATTCTGTGGCATTTACTGCCCTGGGATGTGGTTGTCATAGCAAAATCCAGTTTAAAAAAGTCAAATTCTTGAATACTGAGCTTCAGAATTTTTAGTGAGGACTTTGTGGCCTCAAGCTCATCTCAGAAAGTCTAGCTCTTGCATTTCCAGTTTCTGCGGGTCTGTCCTGGTTTGCACTCTAAAGGTCCTGTGTCTTGAGAAGAGCTTCAGAGCCAGGTGACACGGAGTAGTTGGTTGCCGTGGTAATAGCCGATTCTTTCTGCTTTTTGTTAATTGTGTTCTTTAGCCTTGTTAGGGAAAGAATCTTGGAAAGCCGCCAGTGAGTCAAGAAACAGAAAGGAAAAAATCTGATCTATGTCCATTTCTGTTTCCTGGCTTTGAGACAGGAAGAGTGAGGAAGCTGTAGAGACACACAGTGAAAAAAAAAAGTAGGAAGATGAACTGAGCAGGGTGGGGCCAGCTCACCAAGGCCCGGGAACCCAGCTAATTAGCGTAGTTGCATCACGGCCACATCAAAACCAAGAGCTGTTATGGAGGGAGGAGGGTGATGGGGAGTTCTGAGGGTGGCTGGTCCTGGGCTCCCAAGAGCACAGTGAAAATTTCTCATTCTCTAGATGAGGAGACAGTAGCTCAGAGAAAAACCATTCAGTAGCACTCATTCATGCATTCAGTCGGGACTACACACCGAAGACTCTACTCTGGTCGTGGTCACTGATGCTTTGAAATATTATAAAGGAAGCCCATCCAGCCTATTTTGTATCTATAAATTGTTAGGAACTCTATAAGGGCTGAGAGAATTCACCTGTTTTCATACCAAAAGGAAGCATATTAAGATTTCATACATATGGACAGGAGATCAAACTCCGTGACACAGAGAAAAAAAAATGACTCCGACTGCAGAGTGAGCCGCAGTGAGGCTTCCTGGATTTCATGGGAGTAATACCAAGAGGCTCATGGGAGTGATACCAAGAGGCTCATGATGGATGTTGGCAAATAAATGGGTTGAATTTACAGGGAAGGAACATGACACCCGGGGACTTGCACTGCCTTGATAATAAGTAGAAGCAAGTCTCTCTTGCCCTGGGAGAAATATTATCTCATCTCTCAAGGTGGCTTTCCTGAGACACAAACTGAGGTGATAAAGAGCAGTTGGAGCCTTGTCCTCTGGGTTGGTGCACCCAGCAAGAACATACAGGGACACTGAGGGCCCAAGGCAAATTGTTTCTCCCTTAGAACCATCTTTTAAAATGAGCAGCGAAACAAGGCTGCATGCTCTTAAGGCCTACGGGTGCACATCCCTTTCCCATTTCCCCCAGCATACGAGCTTTGACTTACCATTTTACAAGAAACACAACGTCTTCTAACATTGTGATACTTTCAAATATCTTATGTTTGCCTATGACTGTTTATTCCACACACTGGCATTAAAGACTGGCTGTTAAGCAAAAGTAATATTCCAAATATTTGACATGAGTGCAAGTCAAACAAGAGAAGCTAGCTGTATGCAGAGAACATTGTGTTGTTGAGGGGTACATCTGAAATGCCCAGCATGTGCAGGGATGAGACATTTACACAGACAAACGTCAGCAACCTCCGTGGTGGTTTCTTTCATCTAATTCAATGGGAAGGCAGTCCGGCATATAATTCTAAGGCTCCAGAAGCAGCAGCATCGACAACAACAAAAACTCCGTTATTATTTTCTGCACTTTCAAATAAATATGAACATGTCTGCAAGTACAAAAATTAGCTTGTTTGGAAGGACTGGGATAAAGTATAGTTTCAACTAAAAGAAATCTTCCCGGGAGCAGCTGTTAGAGAAAGGTCAAAGAATTCTCCAATTAAAAAAGAAGATAAAATAATTTGAGGGATGTTTTTATAGTCTTAAGGAATATTATGAGTGACCCTAGGGACAATTCAGTGGCACTTAAGATGCTTCTTTTACATATTGTCAGTGGAGTGTGTCTGGATAAGCTCCGCAGGAGGTAAGATATAATTGACAGAGAAAATTTTCCCAGAGAAATTATGTTCTTTTTCACTCTCATTTGGAAGCAATGCCAAGGCACATGGGTGACTTGCAGCCTCCCAATCAGACACTTACAAACCCAGAAACTTCTGAAGGAGAAAAAAAAGCCCCTGTTTTCTTTCATCCTCTCAAGGAAAGTAATTTTAGGATTTGTTTCCCCGGAATCACACCCAGAGACATCTTGCCTCATGGTTCTGGAACGTTCTAACAAGACAGGCACGGGTGACCTTATATCTGGTGATTAGAATAAACTTAAAGTACAGAAAGGAAGTGTTGTGAGCCTCATTTTCAGGTAGGATGGTATCTGAATCATGGTCTGTTCAGTCAAATTAATTAAAATCATCTGGACAGTTATTTTATGCCTGTATGTCATGTATCTGGAACCAATGCACCACAGACAGGACCAGGAAACAAATTAGTATCGCATATCTTCATTCTGCCTTGCTTCAAGCCCATTGTGAATTCCCAAAGTAAAGAGGTTCATCTTTGCAAATTGTAGTTCCAGCCAGGTAGTGATAGCCCTCAATTACAGAAGATGGGAAGAATTAGAAAGCTTTAGGCTCCTGGTCATGGGAGCCAGGGAGCAACCCTAATTAGATCAACTAGAGAGCGATAACCACAGATGGAATCCGCAATGCACATAATGAGATACAGAGGAGTTAAAAAAGTTTGCAGTGTGAGGCCTACGTGAACACACATTTCCAGAAGTTACCAACCATAAAACCGTGGGATGGGTAAAAAGTTAATGTTCAGCTGTCACGCTCAAGATTTAACTTAGGATGTGGTGGGGCTTCATCAGAAGAAGAAAGTCTTCCATGTGCTAGGCTTTATTTTTTTTTTTTTGAGTTTCCTCATTTTTATTTGTTTTTTTTCTTTTTTTTTTATTAACTTGAATATTTCTTATATACATTTCGAGTGTTATTCCCTTTCCCGGTTTCAGGGCAAACATCCCCCTCCCCCCTCCCCTTCCTTATGGGTGTTCCCCTCCCCACCCTTCCCCCATTGCCGCCCTCCCCTCAACTGTCTAGTTCACTGGGGGTTCAGTCTTAGCAGGACCCAGGGCTTCCCCCCTTCCACTGGTGCTCTTACTAGGATATTCATTGCTACCTATGAGGTCAGAGTCCAGGGTCAGTCCATGTATAGTCTTTAGGTAGTGGCTTAGTCCCTGGAAGCTCTGGTTGCTTGGCATTGTTGTACATATGGGGTCTCAAGCCCTTCAAGCTCTTCCAGTTCTTTTCTCTGATTCCTTCAACGGGGTCCTATTCTCAGTTCAGTGGTTTTGCTGCTGACATTCTTCTGTATTTGCTGTATTCTGGCTGTGTCTCTCAGGAGCGATCTACACTTCTGCACTTCTTGCTTCATCCATCTTGTCTAATTGGGTGGCTGTATATATATGGGCCACATGTGGGGCAGGCTCTGAATGGGTGTCCCTTCAGTCTCTGTTTTAATCTTTGCCTCTCTCTTCCTGCCAAGGGTATTCTTGTTCCCTTTAAAGAAGGAGGAAGCATTCACATTTTGATCATCCGCTTGAGTTTCATTTGTTCTAGGCATCTAGGGTAATTCAGGCATTTGGGCTAATAGCCACTTATCAATGAGTGCATACCATGTATGTCTTTCTGTGATTGGGTTAGCTCACTCAGGATGATATTTTCCAGTTCCAACCATTTGCCTACTTAATTTCAGAAAGTCGTTGTTTTTTATAGCTGAGTAATATTCCATTGTGTAGATGTACCACATTTTCTGTATCCATTCCTCTGTTGAAGGGCATCTGTTCTTTCCAGCTTCTGGCTATTATAAATAAGGCTGCGATGAACATAGTGGAGCACGTGTCTTTTTTATATGTTGGGGCATCTTTTGGGTATATGCCCAAGAGAGGGATAGCTGGATCCTCACTCTTTAAAAGGGGAACAAGAATACCCTTGGCAGGGAATAGAGAGGCAAAGATTAAAACAGAGACTGAAGGAACATCCATTCAGAGCCTGCCCCACATGTGGCCCATATATATACAGCCACCCAATTAGACAAGATGGATGAAGCAAAGAAGTGCAGAAGTGTAGATCGCTCCTGAGAGACACAGCCAGAATACAGCAAATACAGAGGCGAATGTCAGCAGCAAACCTCTGAACTAAGAATAGGACCCCTGCTTGAAGGAATCAGAGAAAGAACTGGAAGAGCTTGAAGGGGCTTGAGACCCCATATGTACAACAATGCCAAGCAACCAGAGCTTCCAGGGACTAAGCCACTACCTAAAGACTATACATGGACTGACCCTGGACTCTGACCTCATAGGTAGCAATGAATATCCTAGTAAGAGCACCAGTGGAAGGGGAAGCCCTGGGTCCTGCTAAGAATGAACCCCAGTGAACTAGACTGTCGGGGGAGGGCAGCAATGGGGGAGGGTGGGGAGGGGAACACCCAAGGAAGGGGGGAGGGAAGGGATGTTTGCTCGAAACCGGGAAAGGAATAACACTCAAATGTATATAAGAAATATTCAAGTTAATAAAAAAAAATAAATAAAAAAAAAAAGCATTATGACTGTTCTTCCAATTTGGTGTGTAACATGAACAATTCATACTTTATTAAATGTAATGATGTCTAGAAAAAATGGGGTTCAGAGCTAAACAAAGAATTCACAGCTGAGGAATGCCGAATGGCTGAGAAACACCTAAAGAAATGTTCAACATCTTTAGTCATCAGGGAAATGCAAATCAAAACAACCCTGAGATTTCACCTCACACCAGTGAGAATGGCTAAGATCAAAAACTCAGGTGACAGCAAATGCTGGCGAGGATGTGGAGAAAGAGGAACACTCCTCCATTGTTGGTGGGATTGCAGACTGGTACAACCATTCTGGAAATCAGTCTGGAGGTTCCTCAGAAAAATTGGACATTGAACTGTGCTAGGCTTTATGAGGAACCAGGAAAGCCAGCTTAACACGCATGAAGAGGTTCATTCCTGTAAGACAGAGCACATTGTAAAATATACACAGAGAGGAAAGATTAGTTCAAAATGATGGCTCATCCATGACCCATTGTTTGGAAACAAAGCTGTGAAGTTCAGTAAAGGTCCAATTGTAGACATGGAAAGGAGAACACTTATTTCATCTAGGTTTGTAGGAATGTATCAGAGTTGTGTAAAAGAACAAGACACTAAACCCTAGCTGGAATAAGCAATTTGCTCAATTTTAACCAGAAAAACAGGGCACTGACCCAGGACCTCTGACTGCAGATAATATTCTTTTTCTGTGGAGTGCATGATTAGATCTGTGTGCCCCCGTTTGAAAACTCAAGACACGGAGCTAGGAATATAATCCACTGGGTAAAGTTTCTACCACATAAGCATGAGGATCTGACTTAGATCCCTAGCAGCCTGGTAAACATCTGTGTGGCAGCTTTGTAACCCCAGCCTTTGAGGCTCAGGGAATGTCATCAAGACCAGCGAATCCCAGGGCTCACTACACAGGCTGAATTTTTGGGTACCAAGATGAGTGAGGAGGCCTGGCTCAAACACAAACGCAGAAGGAAAAATGGCTAAAAGGGTAAAGGCACTTATCTCAGGTGTGGTATGATGACCTGAGAGTTTCATCTCTGGGTACTACAAAGTGGCAGGAGAGAAACCACTTCAGAGAGTTATCCTCTGATTTCCACACTCGTCTCCCCCCAGAAAAGTGAATAGATGGGATGAATAAATAAATAAAACAATAAGGCAGAAAGAGAACAAAAAAGTCCCTGATAATCCTTGGTCCCCACACATATGTACATCCATGTGTACACATATGAGCCCACGTATGCCCACATTCACCAAACACATACACACAAAGAACAGGAAAGGGAACTTTCAGAAATCATAAGCGTCATTGCAGATGCAGACACAAGAAGACATATCCAGCCAACAAGAGGAACCAAAACTGCTTTGTTGATCTGTCTCCAAAGTCCAAATGATGTGTCTACTGAAATTTTAACCTTTAAAAGGGTAAAATTGGGGTTGGGGATTTAGCTCAGTGGTAGAGCGCTTGCCCAGTAAGCCAAGGCCCTGGGTTCGTCCCCAGTTCAAAAAAAAAAAAAAAAGAGAAACAAAAGGGTAAAATTGTTCTTGTAATGAAGTAGAAATTACTGGCTGTGTCATGTAATGCAGACTCATATGATGTTTCACTGAAGTAGACCCATAAGAGGGCCCATGATGTTTGGAGAGTATCAATAGGGCTGAATGGACAGTGATGGTCTGTTTGCCAAGCTGACAATGCAACACTTAGTTAGCACTGCATTGAGAGAGGGACAGCAGAGAATTTCCCCTGGCTTTCCAAGTGATTTTTGGCCACTTCCACTTACTCGTGCTGATTCAGCGGAGGCTTGGCTGTTTCTGCTGGATCATGCTGCCACTGCTGATTTGTATTTGGTAACATTTTTGAACTGGGCTGATGGTATCCTGACACTCCCGAACTGCTGGTATCCTGACAATGGAAATTGGAATCACCCCAAGGAACTACTTCTAAACAGGTCTGCATCCCCATTGTCCTATTTACTTTCTTTCCTACTTCTAAACAGGTCTACATCCCCATTGTCCTATTTACTTTCTTTCCTATCTTTGGATAGTGGGCTAGTGGGGGGGGGGTTGAAGTGTTTGAGAATCCTTATTAAAGGAGGTTTTGAAAAAAAATCTAAGCTTATGCTGTAATAATTTTGGGAAGCAAGGTCAGGCAGTTAAAGGCCAAAGATATTATTAAAGTCTTATTCCTTATTTTAAAAAAACTGCTTTGCTTTCTATTAATAAGCACAAAGATAATATTAAAATAAAAAAACCAGCTACCATTTTAACCTGAGATGACGCAAAAGTAAAAGCCATTTATTAACTAATCCTCCTGGTTTCCAAAGCGATTTATGAGTAACTTCAAGACAGTTGAGTTCTCAAGTAAAGGGTGCAAGAGTAGCTGCTAACACTGATGGTATTTTCATTGATTGCAGCAAAGCACAGTCGTGAGGAACCTTGCTATTAAGAAGTATATATTGTAGGGCTGGGGAGATGATTCAGGTATTGAAAGTATGTCCTGTTCTTGCAGAAGACCTGAGCTCAGGTTCTAGCACCAACATTGGGGGCTCACAGTCACCTGGAACTCCAGTTCCAGAAGATGTCACACCCTTTGTCTCCATAAACACCTACACTCACATGCACTACCTATACACAGACACATACATATATACAGTTACACTTTTCTTAAATAAAAGGGAAATATTGGTTAGCATTTAAAATTTAAACCTGTCTTTAAATAACTTTATTCTGCTCCTGTCAGTTGAGGTGTTGGTGAAGAGAACAGCTAATGAGCAGCCAATAACTCATTTATAAATTTTAGAACACAAAATTATAAATTACTGTAACAAAGTATCTGAATATTAGACTCTCTATTCCAGACTTCCGAAGGAAGGTCCACTGAATGTCCATAAAAATAAATCAACCCAAGAGGTGGACAGCCCAACATAGAGGAATGGAAGGGACCAGAGCTGAGGTGTAGCTGGTGTTTGCTACTTTGTGGGTTCTTTTCCCCCTGATACTTTATCTACCCAGTTTCACCCGCTCCCACTAGATAGAAGAGAAACAAGAATAGAGGTGAGTAATGAATTAGGAAAATTCTTGAATCTAATATCTATTCTTTTGTTTCTTCTTTGATTATGGATATTAACAAGTTGCAACCTCCCTTGGACCAACAACCAACAACACCAACTCTTAGGGCCCTCTCAGATAAGTTCCCAGAATTCCAAATGTCAGACAATTGCAGAAACTATCTGCTGCTATCAAAGCCATGCTTCAGCTAGAGCATGAGACAAATCATAATCAGCTGCTTCAGACAGTTCATAGCAGCTTCCCCACTCCTATACCTGGGATTAAAACAAAGCACAGCCTTATATTTCTCTGTCTTTTTTTAAAGAAACCAAAGTTGCAGAATTCTCACTACCCAGAGGCTTTGCAGTTCACATGTCCTGAGTTTGAGTCCAGACTCTACTACTCAGCAGTCTGTCTTCAGTGACTCCTCTAAATCTCATGTTCTCTTAGCTATAAGCTGAGAGCAGTAATCCCCACATCACAAAATTACCATACAAATTAAACACTTTTCTCTCTTGTTCTGTCTTCCCCACCGTGTGTGTGTGTGTGTGTGTGTGTGTGTGTATGTCCAAGTTAACTTAGCAGATTAATTATGAAAGCTGTTACCATTTACAAGACTTCTATGTCCCATCATCCTTTGTCTGTCCTTAGAGACATAGAATATTTATAGAAGCTGTGGGGAGTATTTTTACTGGGTGATCATTTTTGTAAAGTCATCAATGTGACATAATATATTCCATATAACAGTACCTTGCATCTACTCATAGGTTGTATCTCCATATGATGCAGGACAGCTGGTCAGGTGCATTGGTCATATTGGCAATGCTCTGAACTGAAAAGAAAGGAGCATGAAAGAAAGGAAATGCCATGAGAGCACTAGACTCAGAGGTTTTATTCTCATGAATGCCAACTAACGAAGGAAGACTATTCAAATTATCTTAAATGATATATTGTTAGTGAGAGAAGTCATTATGTAAAAGCTTACATAGTTCATTATCCCATTCATATCACATTAAATTGTAGAAATGGTGAACAGATCAGTGATTATCAAGGGTTCTGGGATTTCTAACAGGTTACTCAAGGTATTTAGTCTTAGGGGAATAAAAAGCTAGTGTGATAGTTTGAATGAGAATAGCTCCCATAAGATCATATATTTGAATACTTGGTGCCCAGTTGGTGGAATTATTTGGGAAGGATTAGAGAGTATGGCCTTTATGTGTGTCACTATGGGACAGGGCCTTGAAAGTTTCAAAAGCCCATGCCATTTTCAGTTAGCTCTCTCTGCCTCATGGTGGTGGATCAGATATAAGTTCTCAGATACTGAACAGGACCATGCTTCCCTACCTGCTACCATGCTCTTAGCCATGATGGTCATGGACTCTAACTCTCTGAAACTATAAGACCCAATAAACTCTTCTATAATTTGGCTTGGCCATGGTGCCTTTTCACAGCATAGAAAAGTAATTAAGCTAGGTACTAAAGCAATACAATATATGCATATATAGTTCATCATAGGGACATTGTTTATTTTGTCACCTGAGCATTATTCAAGATCTATTTTTATTCTTAAGAAATGCTGACCGTGGGTTCCGGCCAAGAGAGGTTAATGAACACAAAGCACCTAGTAGTGAGAGAAGTAAGCAAGTACTAAATATAGTGAATAGAAACCTTCAGGTATGGGCACGTCAAAACAACACAGACAAGAACCACACCAAAGAACTCACAAGGAAGATAGAGACTGAGCAACCAAACAAAGCCATGTCAAAGTACAGAATAGTCACACACTCGTGGTGGCACCAAATAACTGATTAAATAAACAAGGTGGGCAAAACTATCATGAATTCTAAAGAATTCTAAAGTATCTGTATAGATTAGATACTCTGCCCTTTGAAAAAAGTCATATGACCCCCTACTCCTTAGAACAGACAGGGACTAGGGCATGAAGAGAAGACACTGGAAAACCCCTACCTCAGCCAGGTCAGCAGGGTTACTGTCAGCACATACAAGTCCTGTGGACTCATCTCTGTTGATGCATCCTTGACTTTGTGTCATCAGGATAGCTCTTCGGCTTCCCCGAGCTCCACCCTAACTATGACAAAATATCACATAAATCCCATTGAACAGACATTGTACACCACATCTAACCAGTACTCTTCAGACATGGCAAGGTCATCGAAAACACAGAAACACTCGGCAACAGATAACAGCCAACAGGCATCTAAGGAGACATGAGGATTAGATGTGACAGTCAAATCCTTGCTGCAATTGTACCTTTGGGTTCTACACCCCAAACCTGAGCCTTCCTTCAGGCTATACAGGCCACCAGGTCTGGATAAGCCTCTACACTTTGCTGTTTGTCTTTGCCCTATCTAGGCACTCTCTTCACACAATGCAGCTCTCCTTGTGGCTCCCTTTAGATGCCCCTTGCAGCTTTTGTTTTTCAGCTTATAGATTGCAGCATCTCCACATTTCGCCAAAGACAGTGTTTGGTCCAGCTCTCTCTTTCTTCAAACTAGTTTTTACAGTCAGGTCCAGAAGATCATTACTCCAACATCCTTCCCAAAAAGTACAATATCACTTAATTAAAAAGAAAAGAAAAAAGATGGCTCCAGAGAGAACTGCAGGCTCAGCACTTTTTCCCTTCTACCCCGGCATCTTCTATTAGTTTGATATTTTATGGCAAAACTGGATTGCTGTGGTATTTTGCAGAGCCATTTTGACCTCCCAGGCAGTCAGAACAGTAACGTCCTCTATACATTATAGTGCAAGAGAAGAGCAGTGTAAAGGCTGAAGCAAAAATAAAATCAACCTACGCAGCCATCAGATTTTGCTAAGCTTGTGGATAATGGCGAGGAGTCCCGTGCACAGGCTGACCTTGTGATTTAATTGTGTCCGCCTAGGCTTTGCAACAACATTTCCCATATTTAAGCATTCACACTGCCCCAAATAGAATTTTCACGTGAAG
>NC_046161.1:80014610-80023281 GCF_011064425.1 Rattus rattus | reverse complement strand
CATCTACTTTTCATTGATATTAGAACCAGCTGCTTTGATCTTCCTGTGTGGGCTGAAGACCAAAGATTTTCCGTGAGTCTTCCAAGTCTTTGGCACCATCTCGGGACAGTTGAGATACCCAGCTTTGAGAACTGAGCAGCAATGAGATACTTGGCCTCTCCAGAGTGAAAACTACCATTTTTGAACCCATTGGCTTCCATCATGAGTTTTCTAAGCTCCCTTTGTAATCTACATATACCCTTACCAGTGCTGTTCCCAAGGGAATATATCTAATGTAGGAAGACAAGGTCTCTAGGGATGAAATCAAGTTAAAACAAAACATCTATGACAAGCCCTGATTCTAAATGGCTATTTCATGAAGACCTTTGAGCACACAGAGAGAAATATAGAACAGAAATGAGAGCAAAGGGAGATAACTAAAGAGAGGCCTTAGAGAAAGTCAACCCTACAGATATCTAATCTTGGAATTCAGCCTCCATGGCTATGAGTTGAATGCAGAAGTAAAAAATAAATCCATGTGCCATATTGAGTGAATTTAAAAGAAAAACAGAATTTAACCCATAATATTACCATTTATATAAATTTAAAGACATATTGGATAAGTATTATATACTATTCATTGATCCACATCTACATAACTGAAGATACACTTGTCATCTTGTTTGGTTGACCATTGAAACCAAAAATGAATGAATTTGTGTGTGTGTGTGTGTGTGTGAGAGAGAGAGAGAGAGAGAGAGAGAGAGAGAGAGAGAGAGAGAGAGAGAGAGAGAGGAGAGAGAGGAGAGGAGGAGAGGGAGAGGAGAGGAGAGGAGAGGAGAGGAGAGGAGAGAATGCAGTCAAAGATATTATGGGGCAAAATGATCCCAGTAGAGATGAGTACATCCCTGTTCTGATTTTGAGATAAGATCAAATTCCAAGGTGCCTATCATAGCTGATGTCTTCACTTTGAGAGAAAAAGTAGATGTTAGGTAGTGGTTCTTCACTTTAGCCGTGTGTTAAAATTACCCAAGAAGGTTTTAAAACATGCCCGTCTTTGCTTCCCAGCATACACCAAATGATCTGAAGAGTCTCTAGGATTGGGTCTCAGGCATTGGTAAATCAGCTGTGCATCCAGGGTAGTGACCTGTGGGGCTATAATCCTTATTAATGCCACCTTCTATTATATCTGGAGTCAATTGGTTTAGAATGACTCTCAGGCTCTCAGCCACTCATTGTAAGAGATGTCTGGAAACTCTTGTCTATTCCTAATGAGACTCAGTTATCTGTCAGCTCTGATACTGAAAAGGGAGGGAATACTGATGGCATTGTCTCTTTTCAGAATAAGTAAGACCTTATTTTCCTGTCATTAATGATTCAATATTGAAATTGATGCATTTCTCTACTATAAGATACAATTATACTTTAGCTTTTAATGTTAATTTTTTAAAAATTAATGTGTATGAGGTTTTGCCCAAATGTCTGTGTACCACCATGTGCAAGCAATGCCCTTAGAGATGAGAAAAGGGTATTGGCTCTCTTGGGACTGAAGTTAAGAATGGTTGTGATCCTCCATGTGGGTTCTGGTAATTGTACCTCTATCTGGAAGGTCAGGCAGTATTCTTAATCACGGAGTCATCTCTCTAGTTCCTATACTTTATTTCTAATTAAAATATGTGAAAGGGGGCATTTTATTAACAAAATAACAGAATATTTTAATCGATTCTCTAAGTGCCTTTAAAATAGTTGTTACTACAAGAGCAAATAACAAGTTGCTTCCAGAGTACACCTTACAGAAGACATCAGTTTTTCTCCCCTAAATTATCCTGTTAGGTAGAGCAGGGAGAAGCGATCTAAGAAAGAAGGCTGTAATTAGTTTGAGCATGCTATATCTATTCTCTAAGGCACAGCCTCTCTATATTGCTATACTAGCTGGTACCTAGTATCTGCATTGAGACCTCCCACAGATGGCAGGAGGTTTAGAAAGGGTTGTTTGTAAACAGTTTTCTTTGCTAATTTATTTACCCTTTCTTATGTTAACCCTCAGAACTAGATCTTTACCCTCAAACTTGCTATAATGTTATTAATGTTTTCTGGGTCTCCAGATACAACTGCTGTAGATCACTTTATATCTCTCAGTTCAGCAGCATTGTTTGGCCATCATCGCTGCCTTGGTCTTCCTTGATCTGAGACATTTCCTTCACTTACCATTTGGGCTGCTCCTCTGCCTTGGTCCCCCATGAGCCTCCTTGGCTGCTTCTCTTATGTCCTTCTCTAGCACCTTCTCTACTCGCTGGAAATCCAAGTTGGAATCCCAAGGCACTGCCTTCTTTCTCCTCTTCTCTCCTGACCCTTGTTCTAGAGTAATTTCCCTTCTCTGGCAGCTCCATATACAATGCCCATTCAATCTCATATTCTACTTATCTCCTGCAGTACAGACAGCCTCTCTTAGGTAGTATTAGGCTTTGCTAGTTTAAGACACCAAAATCAATTCTGATGTTCTCCCCCTTACTATTTATCTCACAGTCATCACATTGTAGTAAATGGCAGCTCTACTTTTCCAGCTGTTTCTGTCAAAGACTCTTGTTCATCCCTGATTTCATTCATCCATGATCCATTCTAGGACCTCAAGCTAAGTTCAATGTCTCTACCTTTGAAATGTACCCAGAATGCAACTCCTTCTAGTTCCCACCCTATCCCCACCTATCATCATCCCTCATCTGAATTCTTGTAGGACCTGGTTACTGTTCTCTCCATTCTCACACTTGCAAAACCCCCCTCCCCCTGCATCCCCAACTCACACAGCAGCACACACCCCACTTGCAACATAAGCAATATCCCCCCCTTCTCAAAATTCTTGAAAGCCTTCCATGTAGATAAGAGAAAAAGCAAGTCTTAACAGTGATCTAGGAGATCTACCACATAGGGCCTGGTCTACCCTCTTGGCCTTGGCTCCTGATCTCTTGTTCACTAGCACACTGTTTTTGCTCTGCTTGAACAATAGTACCAGGAGTCCTTTTCTAGAATGATCTTCTATGCAAATATCACCACCTCTGAGACTGCATTGACCATTTCATGTAAAAAAAAATGGGTATGGTGCTATGCATGTAATCCTGCACTTGATTACTAGGCTAAGGCAAGAGTAATGTGAGTTGAGGCTAGCTCAGGCTACATAGCAAAACTCACATGGTATTTAGCAAAACTCTACCATAATTTTAAAAAGAAAAACACAATAAATAAATAAATAAATAAATAAATAAATAAATAAATAATCATGACCTCCCTTTTATGCTCCTGGTGCTTTGCTTCATTATTTGGTGCTTTGACCAACAGTACATTTATCTATTTCCTGTTTCCCTCATGATGTGAGCGCCCAAAGATTATTTTGTTCTGTCATGTCTAACAACACCGAGAGCAGTGCCTTGAGAATAGTTCTGCATACATTCAGTCTGACTGGCACCATTCGTTGAAGATGCTCTCCGTTTCCCATTGTATAGGTTTTTACTTCTTTGTCAAAAATAAAGTATCTGCACACGTGTGAGTTTATTTCTGGGTCTTCTTTTCGATTCCGTTGGTCAACCTGTGTGTTCCTATACCAGTACTATGCAGTTTTATTACTATTGCTCTGTAGTACAGCTTGAAGTCAGGAATGGTGGAAGTTCTTTATTGTACAGGATTGTTTTAGCTATCTGGGGTTTTTTGTTTGTTTGTTTGTTTTTTTCACATGAAGTTGAGAAATGTTCTTTCGAAGTCCATAAAGAGTAGTGTTGGAATTTTAATAGGATTGTATTGAATCTGTAGATGGCCTTTGGTAGGATGGCCATTTTCACTATGTTAATCCTACCAATCCATGAGTATGGGAAATGTCTCCATCTTCTGAGGCCTTCTTCAATTTCTTTCTTCGGACATTTGAAGTTCTTGTCATACAGGTCTTTCACTTGCTTGGTTAAAGTTACACCAAAATATTTTTTATTACTTGTGGCTATTATGAAGGGTATTTTCTTCTTAACTTCTTTCTCAGCCCATTTATCATTTGTATACATGAAGGCTATTGATTACCTTGAGTTAATTTTGTATTCAGCCATTTTGCTGAGGATGTTTTTCAGCTATAGAGGTTCTCTGGTAGAATTTTGGGGGTTACTCAAATATACTATCATATCATTTGCAAATAGAAATAGTTTGCCTTCTTCCTTTCCAATTTATATCCCTTGATCACCTTTAGTTGTCTTATTGCTCTAGCTAGGCCTTAAAGTGCTATATTGAATTATCTATTCAATAGGGAGAGAAACTGGGGATGAAAGAGTAGAAAGGAGGAACATGGGCAAACAACTAAAATTCATTATATACACATATGAAACTGTCAAAGAATAAAAACACCCAATTTACATTTAAAACAAAAGTCATGCTATCAAAAGTATGGAATGTTATTGATTGAGAAATGTATGGGTTTTTTTTTTAAGAATTAAAACTAATATTTGTATCTCAGAATTACAGAAGTGGGGTAGCTGACCTTGCCTCATCTGTTCTACACTGGGACCACAGAGGCTGGTGAGGGGAGAGATAAGATGTGCGTGGGTGTGGAAGACAGAGACAGGGAGAGTCATAATAGCATGAGTCATGGGTATGTTATTAAAGGAAGGTGGGGAGGGGGAGAATGAAAGCTTGTGCCAGAGGCAGGGTGGAAACTGATTATACCTAAATGAGTCTTTCTTATTTTGTGCTTTTTTTTTTAATAAAGCTCTTTTTGTTGCCCTTGAAGGATGTTTACTTCTTAAGGGATAAACATAGGTGATAAAAATAACACATGCACACAAAACGAAGACAAATAACTTTCCAATTAGTCCAACCAATTTCGTTTTAAACAAATAATGTCTGTTTTTATCTTTTTGCGAAAGAAGCAATTGACTTTGCTTTCATTCCAAAAGCATTTATAGCAATCCCAAAAGGATATTTCTGGTGAGTAAAATGAAAATCTGAGATGAAAAACCGCCAGGTCAGTTATCAGAGAGCTTGATTTATGGCTGAGAGGCAGTTGGCTTCACTCTGCATGTCTGGGAGCCACTGTATCAGAGCGGAGCCTCTCCTGAGATGAGTAGCAGCTCACTGAATCACTTCCCATGGCAGCAGGTCGTAAAGGATGCAAGGCTGAAAGCCCATGCAATATTAGATTAGCCGTAGTATCTTGTAGGAACATTATCCCTGGGAACAAATTCAGATATTGAAGGACAAAGAGCAATTCTGTCCAGAGCTGCTCACTAGATTCCTACCCAAGAATGAGTGTTACTACTGTCTATGGCAAAAATTAAGTCTTTCTTTTTGCCAGAGTAGCGATTCATTTGGTGCCATTCCTACAAAGTCTTATGTTGTATATAGTGAAAATTTGGGGGAAGCAAAGAAAAAGTAAACAGAAAAGTATGGGCGAACATTTCTCCTTTTTTTCCAGTTTTATGCTGACATCTTTTTTTTTTTTTTTTTTTTGCTAGACTAGACTTATTGGCCTGCCCTACTAATAGACTAAACTATACAAAAACAAAATGTTAAAATAAAAACAAGCAAACAAAAAGAAACCAAGTGTTTTTTGTGCAGCGTGTGTCTCCTCCCTCTCCATATTACTCCCCCAAGACAGAATCTCTCACTGGACCTCAAGATCCCTGACCTGTTAGCCAAGCTGGATGACCCACAAGCCCCTTCAGTCATAGTGACTCTATGAGTGATGAATTACAAAATGAACTACTGGCAAGAGAGCGCAGTGGTTAGAAACCTGGAGGATTCCAACAACCCAGGTGTGAGTTCTTTGGTGTTTGCTTGGTTTTTGTTTTTGTTTTTGTTTTTTTTTTAAAGCTGCAGAGCCTCAATTAGCCATGGAGCTTGGGGTTTTGTTTTATTTGCTTCTGTACAGTAGGACACACCTGTCTCTTGGTGACGATTCAAGGCTTCAGTAGAGTGGGTCTTGCACAGACACAACATCACATATGTCCCCTACCCCAGCCTTTGCTTTCCACACTCTGACAACAGATCCTATTGCTGATCCAGTGTCTCCTAGTGACAGGTATGTGAAGCTCAGGTCCTGAGGTGACTACACCCTGCAGTGAGCCTGACCCAACACCTCAGCATCATCCCCATCACAGGATGCTGCAAGGACAGTACCCTTGGCCAGTGTAGAGCAATAATGGGAAGCTGCAACTCGTGACAGAAGCCAGTTTCCCTATTACATAGGGAGTTGCAGCCCAAATTGATATCACATAAATTGCTTGAAACACCTCAAGGCAAGCTCTATTTAGTAAAGAAAAGGAAAGGAAAAGAAAAGTTGTTTTCTAGGAAAAAGAAAAGAAAGTGAAGCCTGTAATAATAACAATTGAAGCACACAAGTTAAAAGAGCATGATGGGTAATATCCAGAATGTCATACAGGAAGAGTCAAAGCAGAGAGACCCACCCAAATGTCAGCATTGGTGGATGAGGACTGATTCTTAAAACATACACCAAAAGAAACAAACAAGAAGCTGGTTTACAACCATTCAAGAGCAAGCTTTGACAGATTTCTTCAGTATATAAACAGTGCTCCCACCACAGTTCTTTTTCTTAGACCACACTGCAATCCAGCTTGCAATGAAAATTCTAAAAGGCAATGATAGCACCCCCTATTATTTTACTACTAAGAGGGAAACACATTTAGAAATTGACTAGGAAAGATGACGTGTATATTAGGAAAATAAGTTGAACTTAGTGACATTAAAAATTCTACATTCTAAAACTAATAGAATATGATTAAGATCAATTGTAGAGAGAAGCTCATGGTCTTAAAACCTATACGACGTTTTCTTTATAAGGAAAAGGCTGAAAAATTGATGAGTCAGGCAAGCACTCACTAAATAAGTTATAAAATGAACAGCGAGTAAAATCAAAGAAAGTAGGAGAAAGGAAAAGATAAAAGTGAGAATGGAAATAAAATATAACACCAACATCTAACTGATGAATCAGCAAAGCCAAAAGATGGCTCTATAAAGTCTAATATGATTCACAGATATCTGGCACCCCTTGTGAAGAACAGGTTTCTGGATCCAAGACTCAGGGCATATGATGCTGGGATGGGATGGGATATAGATTCCTTAAGGAAGTTCTTTAGGATAATGTGCTACATAGGTCTGTTGGGAAACCGTGGAGGTAAACAGGACCTTCACTCTTAGCAAGAAATAGTCACTTAGTGTAAAGACCCATGTTTCATAGGGGTCTTCAGGTTGTGCGATGCATGTTTATTTAAATTACAGTTCATTGTAAATGATAGTAACTTCCACAGCCTACATGAGAATGAGTTTGTTACCCCACCCCACTTTTTCTTTACATTTACCAGTAATCTTTTCTACTGTCTGTATTCAAGTGAAGGGTCCTTTAGCAGGTATGCTAGCTAGTTTTGTGTCAATTTGATACAAATTAAAGTCATCTGAGAGGAGGCAATCTCAGTTGAGAAAATGTCTCCATAAGATCATGCTATAGGCAAGCCTGTACGTCATTTGTTTTTTTTTTTTTAAATTACTGATTGATGATATAGGTCCCAAACCATTGTGGGAGATGCTATTCCTGGCCTGATGGTCCTGACCTTCTATAAGAAAGTAGACTGAGCAAGTCACAAGGAGTAAGCCAGTAAGCAACACCCCTCCATGTCCTTCACATCAGCTTCTGACTCCAGATTCAGAACAATCTGGGTTCATACTTGGGCTTTCCTCAGTGGACTGTGACTCAGAATACATAAGTCAAATAAACCCTTCCATCTCCAAGTTGCTTTTGTTCATGGTGTTTTGTTACAACAGTAGTGGCCCTAACTAAGACAGCAGGCTTAAGATAAGGGCAACAGTTGACAAGCTAAAGAGAATGTTTGAGAGATGAGGAAGGGGTATTTTGGACCTCAACACATTCCTAGTTACCACATACTGGGAGTTTTGTTTTGTTTTGTTTTCTTTAAAGCTCTTTATCTATTGAGTGGAGAAAATATCCACAATCTACTCTAAATGAAGACAATGACCTATTTTTGGTCATTGACTTGGGTCAAAGTCAACCCAAGGATGATTTTAGAACTGTTCCTTTGATTCTGCCCCTGGTGTCATTTGAAAACACTGACTCCTGGTCTTTACAAAATGTATAAAATAAAGGAGAGCCAACGTGCTCCAAAATTCAATCTCAGTTGTAATCTCTATTTCTGTAATCAGAAATAAGTCGTCTTTCTTGTGTTCTGGTACTATTATAAACCTGCAACTGGTAAAAACAGGGAGTGCAGAGATGGCTGGGTGACGAGATCCTTAGCTCGGTCTACTACTAAAGTCTGTCACAGTTTCTAAGTCTCCAAGTGTATATACTTTGTGTGATGGTTTGAATAGGAATGCCCCCATAGACTCATGTGTTTGAATGCTTGGCCTATAAGGAGTGGCACTATTAGGAAGTGTGGCCTTGTTTAAGAGAGTGCTTCACTGTGGAGGCGAGCTTTGAGGTCTCATATGCTCAAGCTACAGCCAGTGAGGCTCACAGTCTCCTTGCTGCTTGTAGATCAAGATGTAGAACTCTTTCCCACTTCTCTTGGCACCATGTCTGCCTGCACACCACCATGCTTCATGTCAATAAAACATGAAAAATATACATCTCTGGAGGAGTAAATTCTCTTAGGGGGAATTAAATCATTGTTTTAATTATTTATAATTACTT
>NC_046161.1:80003771-80014510 GCF_011064425.1 Rattus rattus | reverse complement strand
TCAATGTATAATAACAATTAATTTGTAGTTCATGTTAACTAGTATATTTCTTAAAATGTTTGAGATGACCTACAAAAAATGCATTACACTCTCAAAATTACTCCTTATTAATAACTCTTTCACTGCAATTTTTAAAAGAAATGAATTAGGATATTATTTTTAATTTTTATGCAATGAAATCCGGTTACTCCGAGTTTCTCTATGGAATTATGGAATGATTTTCTAATGTTTTGCTCTGTTTTTAATGTGATATTAACACAAGTTTCTCAGCATTCCTCCAGGGCTGACACACAGAACTGTAGAAGGTGCTCCTTCCTGAGCTTCTGTGTATTTTCTACAGTATCTTCTCTCCTGTCTAGTTCTGACGTGTTCACAAGTTTTGCTTCTTTGTTATCTTGCACAGAATCCAGAAGAGCAAGCCTGTCACTCTATTCTTCAATGCATGAAGAGCTCTCAGGACAAGGAAGGTGCATATTATTCTTTTACAAAACTGTGAAATATTTCCTTCTAAATATTATCCTCCATTAGTGTGTATTGGTAAAAATTTTCGTCACGTACATGCAGACATAACTTTCCTCCACTATTTTAACATGTTTGTGATATTTCTTTCTTGTTGAAATTTATGGATTAACATGCAGTCATGTTTTACCTGTCAGAAATAGTTACAAATCATTTTTGAGTTACACATATTAATTTCAAAAAATAATCTTTTTGGAATCATTCATCTCAACGATAATATCTTGGTTAGAAATACTTAAATATTTCCTTCTTAAGGAAACCAATGATCTTAGGCAACATAAAATGCAATATATATATATTCAAGATTATATATATATATATATATATATATATATATATATACCTTCATGATTTCACTTCTGAGGAATACTTTCTTTTATGTATTAAATTTTCTTCCTTATTATTTCACACTTGACATAATGAATTGTTCCCTATGTTCTCCAAATAAATTTTATCTAGCTGGTAATCTTTCTAATGAAAAAAAAAAAGAGTGGGCTATCTCCCCATGTTTTTAAAATGTCTTCGAAGGGCACTGTCTAACTTACTTAGGTACCCTAGTGCTTGGGCTGTCATGCTTTCCTATAGGACTTCCAGACTATTTCCAGAAGTTATTTTTCACAGGAGGGAAAATGATGACATACAGCTATATAGACATACAGCTAGTTCTCAGACTTGACGTTCTTATCTCTGTCTCCTTCACATGGGCCTAGCATTCAACTAGCTGCCTGCCTCTGCTTGCAAAATATTGTCTTTCCTTGAAGCCTCAATGTTTACTGCTGTCCTTACACATTCCAAGGATTCCATATCTCTTTCACTAGTAATACATTTCCAGGATTCCTAATTCCCTGACAGGCTAAACTAAAGTGTTAATTACTAAGATGATTCAGGTGTTACCCCTGAGGAGAAAGTAGATTGGCCTGGACATATCTAAGGTTTTGTTCCAGCTTAGACCAGAATAATATTGGGTGAAATTTTCACCATTTAAACAATCATTGATACTGAATATTTGGGGAATTAAAGGTAGCAACAATTCATTTAGCACGATCAATTGTGACATTAAAAAAAACTAATGGAAGTTCAAGAAGTCATCTCACTGGTTTTAAATATCAGCAATGAGTACAACGACTTTCCTGTCTATAACAAGTATTTAGGGATTCTTTGGAAATACTTTATCTTGTTATGTAACCCAGGGGTTACCTAGAACTTGTCATCTTCCTGCTTCAGCCTTCCAAATTCTGGTTTTATGGGCATACATCACTGTGTCCTGGCCTAAATGGGAAGCATTAGGGTAACTGAAGTAAATGAATTAGATCTGCAAAAATGGCAAGTCTTGAGAGAACAGCATGGATAAAAGCCAGAAGAAAAAGCTATTGATACTTCCAACCAGTGTCCCTTATCAAAGGGACAATCATGTTACTGTGCAGCCCTGTTTAAGTCAAGATGAGATTGTCTCAAGGAAATCTGCATCGCTGAAATTCTTCATCTGATGGGCCTTAGGATATTCTCTTACAGCATAATAAATCTTATCAGATACTTAATAGAGTAATTGGTTTCTTTTTCCCAATTTATCGTCATAATGTTCACCACTTCATGTGCACAATTCCTATGAAGACACGGTATTTATTATAAATCCTTTGTGTTAGGAGGAAAAGATGAATATTAACTCTTTACTAAAATTCATGTTTTCCTGGGATTGAAGAGACGGCTGGGTGTTTAAGAGCAGTTGCTTCTTTTGCAGAAGACCCAGGTTTGGGTCCCAGTACCACGAGGTAGCTTACAACTTCCTGTAACTCCAGTTTCAAGGGATCCAATACTTTCTTCTGGCCTCCCTAGGCAAAAGTACACATCCATGGTACTCATACATACATGCATACGGAGACTTAGACACATAAAACAATAAAATGAACAAATCTTTAAAAGTCATACTTTCTAATTACCTTTTTTTTTGAAACAGGTTCTCACTATGTAGCCTTAACTGGTCTCAAACTCTGTATAGCCAGTCTGTCCAGGAATTCACAAAGTTCTATCTGCCTCTACCTCTCCAGTGCTGGAATTAAAGATGTATGCCAACAGACATGCCCCCCAATTATATTTTTCTAAGTTTAAATAAGTTGTTAATAATCAATACTCAAAAACAATTCAAGGACAAAAGTATACACTGAAAAAGTCTTCCTCAACACTTCCTTATCTCATATTTCTTAGATCTCCATAGCTCTCACCAATTATTGGTTATTATTTCATGAGGTTATAGATTTTAAACCCAGTTGATATGCAGCAGTTGTGGAGCCACAGTAATTTATTTATTAAGAAATTTATCTAAGCATATTTATGGATAAGTCAGAACATGTAAAGCAATATCCATTTCAAGGTAGGTAAGACCCATTTATTTTCATGGTTCACTCTATTTGCCTTATATAGTTATTAACAATATATCATTTCAGCCTCAGAAATGTCTGGGTCTAGATGATAAATCAATGTACTGCCCGTAGGTAGAAGTGTTAGGGAGGCAATGCAAGCTCATGAACAGTAGAACAGGAATTGGCATTTGCAAACACATAAGCCCATATAGTGATTAGTAATAAAATGTGGGAGGAACAGAAGAGTCTTCTCAAAGAATCACTTTAGGATTTCTAGCACGTTAAGTGAGAGGGAGATAGGTGTCACGCAGAAACTAAATGGTAAAGTTAGGAAAAGGCAAAAGTTTAGAGGCAATGTAAGAAACGCTATTGATGGCTGTGATGAATAGCTTGGGTCATCAACTTGACACAACCAGCAATCACCTGAGAAAGAGTTTCAATGGGGCTTGCTTATCTACATCAGGTTAAAATGTGAGCTTGTTTGGAGGAGTGCCTTGATTACATTAATTAATATAAGAGGACTCAGCCCACTGTTGGTGGTGCCATTCCCTAGATTTGGATCCTGAATTGAATAAGATAAATTATGCTGAGCAGTAAGTAGCACACATGCATCCATTTCTCTCTACCTTTGTTTGTGGATAGGACCTGGCTATTTTAAGTTCATGTCACCTTTACTTCTCTGCTATGATGGACTGAAACCTGGAATTGTGAGCTAAAATAGGAGACTATTTGTCCCCTAAATTTTTACTTTTTGTCAGGGCATTTGGTTAGAATAACAGAAATTAAACTAAGGCAATAATCTCCCATTTCATGTTCTAATGACCTGCTTTCTTTGTGGGAGTGACTAATATTTGTTTATAAATCTTTTACTGCCAAACTCTACACTAAGATGATCATGGTAATCATTGTCTAAGAAGATCATTGTCTAAGATTGCTCATTGTCTATAACTGGCTTAAGGATCATGTGACCTAGTTCTAGCCACTGTGATGGGAGTCTAATAAGTAGGAAGATGTCTGGGAAAGATTTACAGACATGCTCATGCAACAATATTTTGATCAACTATACACTTGACACAGTAATGGTTCCCATATATAATACTGCTTAGTGATGTATTAATAGTTGTTTTAGTCCTTATAAGTACATGATATGATGTTCACACCCCAGATTACCAAGTGACACATATCTCAGAATGTTTATGCTCCTGCCTTTAGTCTTTAGAGAGAAACATCAAGGACAAAAGTCTCTGTTCCTGACTCAGACATTGTAGGAAAAACATTAGCAAGAAGGACATTCTGGAAATCATCCTGAGGCCATGGGAATTTGCTAAAGGACATATTAAGACAGGCAGAGGGGTACAAGAAAAAAATCCCAATGATACCAGCACATAAATTACTTCTGGAGCTCCCCTACACCAGGACTTATTATGTGGAATAAAAAGCCTAAATTAGAAGAGATTTTGAATTGTGGCTTTTATCATCTGTATGCCACAAATTCTCCAAGATGATACATGGTATGAATACAGAATTGGGGGTAGGGGGAAGAAATCAAGCATTTGACTTTGATTTTTCTCTGTCTTGGAAGAGTGTGGCCACCTGTATGTCCACACCCATGCACCTTGACTGCTCATCTCCATTCCTAGCCAACAGCAGATGTACCAAAGCAGAAAACTTGCCTCTTCCACCAGATTGCAATTCTTTCTAAATTCAATTTGGTTTTAGACCCATGTTATAGTTTTTGCAGTGCAAAGGCCATTATTTATATACTTGAAGTCAGGAA
Organism: Rattus rattus; assembly: GCF_011064425.1. NCBI lineage: Eukaryota > Metazoa > Chordata > Mammalia > Rodentia > Muridae > Rattus > Rattus rattus. The sequence goes on along the minus strand of NC_046161.1, from coordinate 80,009,857 downwards.
TTAGTATTTCTTTAATTCATGAATGTGTCTAATGAAATCAAATAAGATACCTTGGTACAAGATTTCAGATCCAGATATGTAGTCTAGACAGTATTAATGGGGTATGAAGCTGTTAGCCACAGATGTATGAGCAAAGACTGTCTCTGACTTTTGAAGCCCAAGCTATCTGCATACCTTACGCAGTGAAATTAATATTTATTTCAGAATAATTGGTCAAAATGTATAAACATATTTTATTTTATTAGACATTTTTTTGAGACACATAAGAACCCTGAGACTTATCTTCTGTAGAATAGGTACATTGTGCTCTAAAATTCACTCTACTCTGATATCAATGGGATTAAAAAATGTATATGAAGACATGTTGAATGTTTAGGAAACTCAGAGCATAGCTCACATAAGCACAGGTAAACTTATCTGAAGCCAGTCTGCCCAGTGTCGGAAGTGATACTTTGGATCTATCACATTAGAAGACAAGTGAAATTCAAGTGGAAGTAGTTTGCTAAAAGCTTATAGAAGAAGAACTGGTTTTCTTTCTTTTTCTTATTGGATATTTTATGTATTTACATTTCAGTGGCTTGTGCTCTAGATCAAGAATTGACAAATGGAACCTCGTAAAATTGCAAAGCTTTTGTACGGCAAAGGACACTGTCAATAGGACAAAATGGCAACCAACAGATTGGGAAAAGATCTTTACCAATCCTACATTCGATAGAGGGCTAATATCCAATATATACAAAGAACCCAAGAATTCAGACTCCAGAGAATCAAATAATCCTAATTAAAAATGGGTTACAGAGCTAAACAAAGAATTCTCAACTGAGGAATACAGAATGGCTGAGAAGCACCTAAAGAAATGTTCAACATCCTTAGTCATCAGGGAAATGCAAATCAAAACAACTCTGAGATTTCACCTCACACCAGTCAGAATGGCTAAGATCAAAAACCCAGGTGACAGCAGATGCTGGCAAGGATGTGGAGAAAGAGGAACACACCTCCATTGTTAGTGGGATTTCAAGCTGGTACAATCACTCTGGAAATCAGTCTGGCCGTTCCTCAGAAAATTGGACATTGAATTACCTGAGGACCCAGCTATACCTCTCTTGGGCATATACCCAAAAGATGCTCCAACATATAACAAAGACACATGCTCCACTATGTTCATAGCAGCCTTATTTATAACAGCCAGAATCTGGAAAGAACCCAGATGTCTTTCCACAGAGGAATGGATGCAGAAAATGTGGTACATTTTCACAGTGGAGTACTACTCAGCTATTAAAAACAATGACTACATGGAATTCTTAGAACTGGTCTTGGGAGGGTAAAGAACGGACCTCAAAGATGACCAGAAGCAGTGGAAAAAGAGACAGCACAAGTAATTCCTCATCTAAATAATGAAGAGGGTCTATGCAAATAATTACTAATATTTATTCATCAGATAAGAAACTGATTACATTATGTAGCTATCTCGATAACATAGCTGTATTTTGAATGTTTTGGAAATAATAATATACCTATAAAATTATAATGTATAACATATATAATATTTCATATATTTATAGTATAAATTAATATTTTATGATAGTTTTAATTTTCTTTTTATAAGTTAACACATTAACTTATGAATTAATACATTCTATCAGTAGGGATTAAACTTAAATATTTTAAAATTTCTTTATAGCAATTATCTAGAAAAAAATATGAAATTATATAATGCCTGTGCTTCAGATGATTTCTCTGATTTTTTATTAGTTACATCTTCCGAGTTTAAAAACTCAGAAGACACATTTTCCCCAGATTGACAATGTCCACTTATGATTAATTATGTCTTCAATTAATTATTTTTATAGACATTGCTCTTTTTAATAAAGGAAATACTCTTTTTTTTTCTAGGTCTTGTTAAGTTCAGTACAAATTCTATCAAATGGAGGATAATATGAATTCCAAATTTTCATGTTCAATTAAATATCTAAGAGTTTCCACAAATGTTAGGTTATAGTTTTTGTTTGTCTTTCTAAAGTTAAAGACTTGCTTAATTTCTTATATGTCAAAACTCATTAATAAGTGCCTTCCTGTCATTCATTTGAGCATTTTGTCTAATTCAGCTACTAAGACACCAAAGAGCTTCTAATTACATTTCATTTAGTGAAAAAATAGTGTATCATAAAATGTATGCTGCATCATGATTTTTTTGCAAATGTCAAGAAATTCCAAAGTATGATTGTATAATTTGAGAATCTTTCATTTGTAGCTTCTGTCTTAATATTCTTATTTAGAAGTATTGTTGTATTGACCACAAGGTGCTAAACTTGAAATGTTGAGAAGAGTGTGGAAAAACAGAAATCCTTTTTCACTTCTGGGGGAGCGCAAATTAATACAGGCATCATGGAAGTCAACTGGGAGGTTCCTCACTAGAACTATCATGTGACATAGCTAGTCCACCTGGGCACACACCCAGACAACTCCACATCCTACCGCAGAGATATTTACACATCCCGGTTTGTTTCTGCTTTATTTATAATACCAAGGAAACAGAATCGGCTTAGATGCCCATCACCAGATGAATGGGTGATGAAAATGTGGCTCATATAAAAGTGGGATATTATTCGGTTGTAAAGAAAGATGAAATCATTTTAGAAAAATGGATGGACCTTAGAACTATTATACTAAATGAGGTCACCCAAACTCAAAACAAACAAACAAAACCACATGTTTACCCTCATTTGTGGACCCTAGCTTAGAATGTATTCATATTTATGTGTAATCATCTATAAATGGGAGGTTAGCATAACATTTAGAAGGGAAAAACAGAGCGGTCTCATGGTGGTGTGGAAGGAGGTTATGTAGCTGATCGCTTCTTTTCTAATTTCAACTCTCTCATAGGTCTTTTTTCTTTAATTGTGGTGGATATGTGAGCAAAATTGTAATTAACAGTGAAAGGTAAGCACCATGGCTTCAGAATGGCCCTCCAAAATATGTGGGACTCCACGGAGATGCCTAGAATGTGAGGGCAGACAAGTGTTTGAAGTTTTCTTAAACCAGCTGTATTGTATTTTCATTTGTGCATTAATTAGAATCATGTGATTTTATTTATAAAAACTGAAATTTTATTCACTCGAATGATTAATTATGCAAACCTACCAATTGCTGTTCCATATATTAAATCACTTTGAGTACAATATTTCTAAAGTAGTATGATTTTTTTAAGGTCAGTACTTCATTTTGTTTTTCTTCTGGTTTCTAAATAACTGATGATGTCACTATGGCCCAAACAGTGGGTGGTTAATATTAATATTAATATTAATGCAGATCTTATACAAATTACACATTCATCATAGTGGTGGACTTTTTAAAACGTCACTGCTGATTAAATGACTACAAAATACAAAGGGATACATTAAATACGTGTAAAAGGAGCATAATTATATAAAAAGTATGAGTTTAGTAGACTTCCATTTTGTAATTCCTGTTTCTAGTGTCCTTTAGTAATATGTAAAACAGGAAATATCAGAATCCATATCTAGCACATGACAGATTGAAGAATAACTGGTAATGGGCCATCATCTTCGAATTATTCTTCTCTGAGCTGTTTATGATTGCAAACTAAGCCAACTTAAAAGACAAATCATTCTGTAAGCTTAGAGATACTGAGTTCTCTTTCTATTTTCCACACATGTTTTATGGTTACCAATAAAAAAATGATGTATAATGTACTGCCCGGCAATAGATTCATAGTTCCAACCTACGGCATAGGGACCGGAATTTTGTGTTGCTCTCTGGTTTCCATGTTTATGAAGGTACAACAGCTAGAAGGGCAAATGGCCACTAGGACTAGTGTATCAACTCCTTCCTGTATCATTAGAGACAGAAGGGAATGTCGTATCATCCACTACAGAACCACCAGATCACCAGGCCACGAATTACTTCACATGAATAGGACTGAGACAAGCCAGCTGAAAGCCAACACACATGACTGAATGGTCTTGAACCTTCCATCCCAACAACTAAATGTAGCCATATGAGTAAGTGCAGAGGGACTAGAGGAAGAACCAACCAGTCAGTCCATGAAAATGCAGGGGGAAAAATCTGTTATTTAAGGAACCAACTATGTAACAATAGACAGCTGAATCTAGCTGTGTTAACTGCATTTCATCTGTAAAGAGTTTGCAAGCACGCTGGGCTTATCCTTCAAGCTTATCCACGTCTTCAGTGTAAACCCTGACGATACAGGATCTTAACTTGCATTTTATTTGCCACTAAATGAGGTCATTAGAAGCTAGAATTGTTACCCCTGTGTTCGTTGTGCTCCATGAGAAAGGGAGATAAAAAACACCAGTGCTGTTATGAAACAACAGAATTTTTTATTATTCCTGCCACATAAACAGAGTCAGGGCTACCAGACAAGGACTCGGGAGTCTTGTTTCTTCTGGCAACCTTGAGTAGGGGATGAAGCAGTGTTAATAAGCATGAAACTCACAAGCATTTTGGCCAAGTTACAGTTAGAATTTTTACCAATCAGAACTAGGGGACTAGGGACTTGCCCAAGTGTTCCATTATTGTCAACTGACATTGAATGTGAACATTTTTGACCAGTCAGTCAAATCCATTTGTTCTTTCTATTGCTAGGAACAGGTATTATGTTTTGGGGAACTATTGTTGCTTAGAGAAGTTGGTCAGCTCAGGTAAAATGAAGTCTGAAGTCAAAATGGCCATACTTAAGTTCCTTTTTAATGCTCCAATAGAATAAGAATGAAGACTCATCAAAATTGCCCTGCTTCATTTTAGTATATCTATTAATAATGTAGCATTTGTTTTTTTAAAAAGCAATCATTACTAGGGTTAAACCAATAGGATAACCAAGATGTCAAGGACAAGTCATGTTTGGGCTGGGAAAATGGAACCCTAGGTCAAATTAGGCACAATACTGATGCAGGATTACTTTTTTCCTTTTTAGTATGGGGGACTATTCTCAGCCTAAATATGCTTAACCCAAGAGTCTAGGGTGGCAAACATTAATCATGACCAAGGATGGACTCGGACCAATGGTTTCTCAGTTTGCTGTCTCACCCCAGCAATGATTAAAGACGAAGATGCAATATGCCCTGATCAAGGGGGCTAACAGAGTGGAATCAAGTTTGTTAAGAGATGGTAAGCTGAGAAATTAAGAAGAAGTAAGAAATTACAGAAAAGTTAGGGAAATTCCTAAGAGGAAAAGGAGTTCCTTAGAGAGTAGAGGCTCTGGAAATTCCTTAGCCTTTTGTTTTCTTTCTGTTTGGGGTTTAATAGAGCCCCAGTAAGCAGAAACTAGACAAAGGTTGCCTGCCATAGTTGCTAATCATAGTTGTTAATCACATGGGCTCTCCCTGGCTAAGTCATGGAGAACCCGCATTCTCTGTGCATGTTCCCCTGACTCAAAAGGATGGAGATCATGAGTTGTTCGTGTGCTACCCCATCTTTAGGAGACTGAAGCGTCTGGACTCCTGTTTTGTGAACTGTTAATCTTGACTGTCGATCAACTGTTGGTGTTGACTGCTGTTAACAATCTCCAACCTTTTAGGGGTCTCCTTTGCTGTTTATTACTCTAAGTTCCCCTGGTTCCTCTTAATACCAAAACCATAGCTGCAACTCTTTGTTAAGTCTTTGACTTCAGGTGCTCTGGGGTCTCATTCCTAAAAGTAGGCAGAGGTCTTTTTAGAAGCTATATTTTCTTAGTCTATTACAATTAGTGACATTTTCGAAGCAACATTGTATAAAAGAGTGACAGTATCTGGCTTATGTTTATTGGGATATGTGGGGTGAGGGTATCTCCTAGAAGTTAATTAACCTGCCACCTAACACTGTCTTTGCTTCCCAGAGCCTGCTGGGCACTAATGAGGTCTGCTTGGCTGTCTCATTCTCCACAAGCATCTTTGCCTCTCATCCGCTGTGGCCTTGGTTGAGATACTCCATATAACCGCCAAGTCTCACTCTAACACGTAACGACTTGTACATTTTCCTCATGGCTCTTTTCCCCTTACCGACAGAGAAATAGCTCTGCTGTCATCACAGAATGAACTTCTGAACATCAAAAATTGGGGCTCTAAGCT
>NC_046161.1:79916271-79998771 GCF_011064425.1 Rattus rattus | reverse complement strand
GCACTCTGCCTTAACTCTGTGCATGCCAGCTAGGCTATCATAGCCATTGACGAGACCCTCCCACCAATTCCTGAGGTATTCTCTTATAGAAGTATTCTTACAGAAGCCCCTCTGCATGGCATCTTGCAGCCACTGTTGAAAACGCACTCCACTGTCCTCCAGCTTACTAGTGGTTGGTACCTTGTGTTTTAGGGTGCATTTGACTGTTAGAAAGCTCTTTCCTGCTGGAGAAATGGCTCAGGGGATAAAGGAACCTGCCTCCAAACATTAGGCCCTGCGTTCAATCTCCAGGACCTAGCATGGTGACAGAAGAGAACCAACTCCCCCTGGTTGTCCACAGACCTCCAGCTACGTCCTATCATGTATTGTGCAAGGAAAACAAGAAACTCCTATATAAAAAAAAATGATTAAATTTTAAAGTAATCAAAAAATTTCAAACTTCGCCTGGCTGTAGTCATTACTCCTAACTCTGCTTTTGCCTTCTGCAGTAAGCAAGAGTTTGATTTAGCTCTGGGTGTTGCCTTTTAGGTCCTGGCGAAAATGGCAAATCCTTCAAGATGGGGCTATAGGCACCTCTTTGAGTTCAAGCTCCTTTATTTGCTAGAGAGAAATCAGAGGACCCCAAAAGCGGACTGGCCTGAAAGCTAGACTGGATCTTTATCAGGATCCTTTCTGGATAAAATCCCTCAACCTTCATCTGATTGCCCGGATACCCAGGTTGGCTTTCTAATGTGTCCCTGTATGCCAATCCCCTTTTGATATGTGGTATCCATAATCTCACACAGAAGCAAATGGTGAACTGGGAATAGCCTCTCCATGAGCAGATGCTTTACATTATTTTAAAGCTACTTAAAGATTGTGTCTGCTTTGTAGAAGGTGACCTATTCCCCACTCACCTTCCAGAGGCCACGCGTGACCTCCCAGCTGCTCAACTCTTTCACACTGCAACTACGAGTTTCCTCCCCTCCAATGCTGCATTCTGGGCACATCTCAGAGTGCTGTCAGGTCGGAAGTGAACGTATGCTGTGTTTTCAGGCCTTTCTTGATAAATACAGGATCAGCTCATATAAAACTCTTAAGGATAAATTTGAAGCAACTTGCATTTTTAATGGAGCAAACTAGAGGGTTTAATATATTTCTGTTTCACACACATGGTCTAGTCGCTGCCAGGAGGATGATGTCAAGTGTACTGGTTGCAGTTTCTGAAATTTTACTAATTTTTAGCCATTTGAAGAGAAGGGGCATTTTTTGTTTCTCATTTTGATGGTTTGTATAAGAAATGCTCCTCATAGGCTCAGTTGTCCCCAGTTGGCAGCCTGGTTTGAAGAAGTTATGGAATCTTTAGGAGGTGAAGCTCTCCGAGAGGAAGTATGTCATCGCTTGAAGTAAGCTTTGAGAGTTTATAGCCTAAAACCAACTCTCTCTCTCTCTCTCTCTCTCTCTCTCTCTCTCTCTCTCTCTCCTCTCTCTCTCTCTCCTATACATCAAAATAAACTCTTTCATCCATAGATTGCTTTCGATGTTCTATCGAAACAATAGAAAAGTAATCAATTCCCTTACCTTCTGGATACACTTTCCACCTGCCAACTACTCCACTGTGACAGGTGGTGTCTCTTCTGTGGTTGCCTAAGCTATGAAAGTAAGCACCAGTAACACCGTATGGGCCTGAAGACTTGGTTTTTCTCAAGGAACTTATAGATTTTATTTTTTTCCACTTGTCTTGATGTGTAACGTCTAATTTGGAAGAATAACATTCAGTTACTCACAGCACGGGCAAGTGCGCCATCACTGAAGCCTCGCTTCACCGTACGCAAAATGGCAGCTCACAGGTACTGCTTAGCGGGCCAGAGCTAGGCCCAAGACTATGTAAAAGTTGATAGCTTTAAGAAACCTGTACTCAAAGGACGGAGGAAAATGAAACAACAACCAAAACGTTGGACAGATGAAAAATGAACACATCCTCTGTATGATTGAGAAAGCTCTCTGACAGAGCCTCCACTGTCAGTCAGCTGAGGCCATCTGCTTACAGAAAGGGTCGTCTCTAGAGATCCAGAGAAGAGACTGGTTAGCACAAATTCCCTTAGACTTACCAATCAGGATCAAATACCTGATCCTCCATCACAAGAGTGAAGGTGTGCGAGCAGTGGAGAAGGGCAGCCTTAAAGGATGTCTCTCCACATGGAAGGAGATGTAGGTAGGGAGAGCACATCACCCGCGCTCCAGCGCTCACAGGCTCTACGTCCCAGAAGTTACAATATTCCTTCCGCTCCTTTCTCTTCCCCATAGGATGGAATAAATTTACTTCATGGTTTTAAATATTTGACTTATAATGTTACATTATCATTAGTCAGCAGCTAGTTTTGTTCTACATCTCGATCCAGAGCATTTTAAACCGTTGGTACTCTTAATTCTGTCATCCTCACTTCTCCACTTGCTGAGGTCTTTGACTTTTCTGCTGTTGGTCCTAATAGTTCACTCTGTTTGCACTTGCCTCTACTTCCCTCCCTCTCCTCACCTTATCTGACTTTGGTCCTGAGAAAGCCTGGGCTCGTCCTCCACTCAGCACTCTGGTTTCTACTGGCGTCGACCTCTCATCTCAGCCCATGTCTCCCTTGAATCACTGGGAGGTGCAGCAGAGTTTTATTGCTCGGGGCCTTTGATCTTCATGCAGCGTCTTTTCCTCTGCCTCTGCCTGTTGGCATGTGGTTATTCTCCACGGAGCTCTTTGAAGTCTGCCTGGAATGTACGTCCAAAAGCACTCAGCACCTCATTTCCTTACTTTTTGTGAACTCCAAGATGACATGGTCACTTTTCTCTCCTTCCATCATTCCCATGTTGTCACCACTTCCTCCTTTGTGGATCAAATTGAGTCCAGAGAGGCACTTCATGTCAGCTCCGACTCAATGACATTTTGCTCAAGGGCCTAAAATGTAAATTAAAAATTCTGCATGGGAGTACTTTATATGGCCTTGAGCAGTGTCAGTGTCAAACATTCTCTCATTATTTAGATTTTTATCATTTTTTTCTATTTATCTTGCCTGCTACCAAAATTCCCTAAAAACCATTCTATGGGAAACTCATAATTCATCTCAACAGTCATCTGTCACTTTCATGGCCTATTTTTCAAATAAACACCCACTTTATATATATAAGAAGATTTGAATTTTCTGGCAATAGGCTTATTCCCAACAGCATGGTGATTGATTGAAAGTTTTAGAAAGTTACAAATCTCTTTTGGCTCACATTTTCCTAAAGTGAATATTCTTATAAAGAAACACCATTAAGAAAATAAAACTATTTTCTCTTAAGAAAAATGGATGAGGATTTTTTTCCAACAAAAAAAGATATTAGTGATGATAAAAATGTGGTTAATAATTTTATTTTTGTACATTTATATATTTACTTTATATATAATATATAATTTACATATACATTTATAGATTTAATATATTTTCCTTGCTTTAATAATGGCAAAGAGCAATTAACTTATAAAATATCTGAGGTGTAATGGAGGGTTCTTAGTTTAATATATATATATATATTTATTTATTTATATTAGGTTGAAACAATACCATACTCTTACCTCATCTTTGTGAACATTTTAAGGAAGTAACTCATTAAAAATGATGGTAGATTCCCCACAAAAGGAATTACGCATAAAATGTTCATAAGGGTTTAGTTTCCGCAAAATCCACGTGGATGCTTATGATGTATCAGACATATAGCTTGTGTATATTGGTTTTACATTATTTGTGGAGTTATGAAATTCAAACTATACAAAAAAGTAGCTGGCTTTACACCTTACATTCAAACAGCCATTTCATATGCACCATACACAGCTACTAAAGGTAAAAATATATGAAGAAAGGATTAAAATGGGTAAATAAGGTTATTTCTCAAGGTTAGCATTGCTGATTTCCTTTTACCAACCTACAAAACTTCACAGGTGCTAAGGATTTCTACAGTTTAGGGGCTCAGCTGTTCTGTTGACCAGATAATCAGAGGCTTAACTTGCTAAGCTGTGGAAAATGAACTGGGATGGAGAGAGACTCAGTAATCCGCCATTGTGCCTCTTGCCAGTGGACTTAGAAGACCTGATTTCACAGTGTCGTTTACAGCTTCTTTCCTTCCTGCCTCCTCCTCCTTTCCACTATGTTACCTACAAAACGCCCCCTTGGAAACTCAATTTCCACGTAGGAGATTCCACTCTGGAAATGTCTATCTACAGAAGTCTGTGCTTTTCTGATCCCTCTGCCGCTTTTGAGCATGGAGAATGTGGTCCTAGTAGGCATGGGAGGATTAAAACACATCAGTTTCCACTGAGGTATTAGGGATCTGTTGTTGACTGAGTGGGACTGGGGAATCAAAGAAAGGGCCATTCTGCTAGGGAACTAAGATCACACTCTGCTTTTTAACTTAGGAGAGAGCACATGGAGCTCCGAGTCCTGGGGTGGAGATAGCGACAGCTGAAGGTTTGTAACGTGTGTCAGGACTCAACATTAGACACACGGACAGCAGATCTCATCAAAGGCTCCAACACCTATTCTTCATAAGTTCCATCATTTTTTATGAGATCAGCTACTGAGTCTATAATTAGATCTTTGGTTCTAGCTTCTAGGAAGGTAATGTATAACTTGGAAGCTCCCCTTGTCTGCAGACTGACGCTTGATGTTGGAAAGGCATTCTGGTACATGGCATCGTAGAATTCTCTGGTGGCTTGCAACTTTTAGAAGATATCATCTGCATATTATCTACATATTACTTGCCTTTTTTTTCTTTTGAGGAAAGAGAGAGATCTCCATGGAAGCTTGGAGATCACCTTCCTATTTCTATCAAAGAAAGTCTAATTTTTTTCACTGATACAAGGTTGATTAGGAGCCTATACATTTTATAGTATCCCCCTTTGGGTTGTCCTTGATTTATAAGCGAGTAGAGGAGTGAGGATCAAGCAGTCTTTTGAAGATGCCAACTCCTTTGGAGAACTGGGGTGGAGACTGCAACCACAGACCTCTTGAGGATCATTAGGACAAGGTCCTCTCTTGTATTGAATGAGTCCTACCTGGAGTCTTCCTGCAAGCCAGGATGCAAAGCTACGTCTCAGGAGGTGAAGAGAGTCTGGCACACAGGCACCCAATAACCCTCCTATAGCTCGAATACTGCAAGCAGATGCCACATTAGCTCTCAACTGTCAGACTGGCGCAAGACAGGGTAGCATATTCTGTTGACAGGGCTGCTGAAATGCCGGTGCAAACTCGGATGAGAACTCAGAAGAGAATGTGGCAAACTTTCATGAAACTCCAGTCCCCTGTCTACAGAGCAAGCAGACTCGTTTCTGCATGTGTCACCTGAAGAGAATCCCTGAAGAGTGATAGAGAACTGCACCCTTGGTGGGGGCTGGGGCGGAGGAGAACTGCACCCTTTCAAGGAAGCCCAACAGCAGACACAGGTGGCACAGCACCACCAGCAGAAAAATCACGTCTGCAGCAGCAGACTGCCAAGCTCAGAGATCCAGGAGGCCCCCTTTCAGGAGAAGCAGTGTCTGACCTTCACTTTAAACTCTGCTGCAAAAATCCAAACAATCACATCTCCCAGATTCCTGTTTACCCAGTGTTGAGAGAAGAATGACCAGTTAGGTGTGATTAAAGGCAAACCTGACCTCAATTGCTACAGCAAAGTTCTTAGATGATTTAGAAAGCCTGCTAGCAAGTTAACCCAAGGGCCAATTTTATTAGAAACTGATGAAAAAAATACCAGTAACTTCTGTAATTAAGGTAATTTTGGTAATGAAAAATAGGCTGGACATGTACCCAAGAACATATACAAATTATATACACATAAATACAAATATTTTATATATAAATATAATTATATATTATATTATATTATAATTTGTATACACGTGTGTATGTATTATATATTATATATGATGGTATGTAAAATGATCAAAGGAGGACGGGGCAAAGATGGATGTTTATTAAATAGTACTGGGAAACTGGTTTTGCCTTTGAGGAAAAAAGGATTAAAATATTTTACAACATATTACACAAAGAATAAACTTCAAATAGGTCAGAACAGTAAGTATTAAAATATGAAGCTATACAAACATGAAACAAAGGTAGGTATATTTCTTTATTGTGTATGGGCAGGCAATACTCGTGCTTCAAGGTGAAATAATGATAACTTTTATTTCAAAACTTTTTAAAATTACATGAAAAGAAAAGCACGTACAACAAAGTCAAAGGATCTGATGAGGAAAGAGAAAATATTTGCAATGTAACTCAAGGAGCTGACATCTCTAATATACAACAAGCTGTCCAAAACTGATGGAAAAATTATGTGGGTAAGATGTATAGATAACTCACATACTATATACATATGCATAACCCTTAAATGTATGAAAAGATATTCAACTTTATACATAATGTGAGCAAAGCAAATTTCAAAGTCATATAAAGCCATCATTTATGAAGACTAGGACTGGTGGCACTGCTGTCATGTGAACACCAAGCACTGTCCAATATGTTTGGTGAGAATATAAACGGGAACAATCATTTAGGGAGGAGACATGGAAATATTTAATAAACCACACTCGAATTTATGTTTTGACTCAGCAATCCTGTTTTGAAGAACATATTCTCAGGATATACTTTGTCTAATATGGAAACTATTGTTTCGTTGATAATTTCAAGATATTTCAAACAAATAAAATGCTCCCATGTAGAAGGATGACTAAAAAATGACTCGTTATACTGACTCAATGAAAAAGAAGGAAAGATGTTTCTCAGGGATATGGAAGAGTTTCTAGAATGAACGGTCACGTGAAGGAATCCAAGTGCAAAAGACGATCGTGGTCTACTTTTTGAGTAAGTCCACACAGGTGACAGGAGATGGGGAACAAGACAAAAGGAATAAAGGGTGGTTCTGTGAAGCACCCTTCTTATGCTTCTGATAAGCAGAACCACACTAATGTTTTCTATATTCAAGAAAAGACACCTATGCACCTTCCTACAATCATGGTAAGATGACCTAAGCGCACTGGAGACAGAAACAAAAGAGCTAACTGTATTTCAAAGGAGTTATATAGAAATATGAGTAAAAAGCAGCTGGGAAGTAGCTTTTGAAAAAAAATACCACAGAACATTGATTTAAAGACACAGGAATGAGAAGAAGGGATGGTAATACATTAAAATTTTGAATTCATAAAAACTTTTGCCAGGAAATAGCCTGACTCAAACAGCTTTCCGAGGGCATTTACCCAAATCTTTGAGGCAGAATAGCATTGATTTGTACCAAACTCTTCCAGCAATCTAACAAAAATGGATCACTTTCTAATTTTCCCAGAAGATTAGTACCCATTTTATACCAATGCCTGGCAAGATTATTGCAAGAAAGAATAAATACTGCCAATGTAAGTTTTTCTCTGTTGATGCAAAAATTATTCAACATTCAAAATTCAATCTGTGTGATTCCCATCTACAAAATTAAAAGTAAAATAGCATGTTACTTAGTGAATATAGAGAAGATATTTGAGGAAATGTGATATCCAGTTACAAAAATGAAAACATAAATTCATCTAAAAAAAAGTCTAAGACCAGAGATACCTTCCTTACCTTGTGAAGGCTGTAATAAAGTTCCATGTGCTATGTTTCATTCAGTGGTAAATTATTTAAAGTTCTCGACCTAAGTTTAAGGCTACATTTTTACCTAACATTGTATCCTAGCTAACACAAAAGAAGAGGAAAAGAAAGAAATTAAACCTGGGGGGAGCAATCAAGAATTAGAACTCTTTGTTGGTAATACATTGTGAGCATGAACGTATTCAAAGGCCATTACGCCAATGGGAAAGTGCTTTCTGTCTCGGTTTCTCAAAGGGATTGTGACGTTGGTGGCCATCAAATGGACTGTAAATAACTACAGTCCTGCAGTTCTTGCTAATTGCTAGACAAGGCACAGTCAACTTGTGTCTTTCAGCTAAATGTAGAGGTCTGCAGATGCCTTTCTTCTTTTTGATAATATCTGTTTGCATTCTTTCTCACATCTATAACTGTCTCACAGTCAGGGCTACTTGTGCAATTGATGCCATGTCAAACCTATTTCCCTTTCCTGGAGTACTTTTAACATTTGGTTCTAAACCAAAGAACTGTCTTTACTGTTGTTTATCTTTCTCCATACTCTCTCTTCTACCCTCTCTCCATGCTGTCCCATCTCCTGCCCAGTTTAACCCTTCCTGTCCCATCATCCCTCTTTCCTCCATGTCACCTTCATTCTATCCTCCTTCACTTGAGATGTCCCCCATGACCCATTAATAGTGTCCTGACTTCTATGGGTACTCCAATTTAATCACACATACTTAAATAGTCGATGGTAGCATCCACATATGAGAGAAAATGTGAGGTAATTGTTGTTTTGGGTCCGGGTTTACCTCAGTCCAAATGATCTCTTTGAGTCCCATCTATTTACTTGTGAATTTCATAATTGTATTTGTCTTACCAGCTGAATAATAGCCCACTGTGTATATACATGACAGTTTTCATTATCCATTGATCTGTTAATGGACATCTAGATGGTTTCCTTTTTTAGCTACTGTGAATAGATCAATGATGAATGGGGTAAGCAAGTATCTTCACAGAAGTTGAAGAGTCTATAGGACTATACCCAGGATTAGTATAGCTGAATTATATGGTAGATTTATTTTTAGCCTTTTAACAACACTTCGCATTGATTTCCATAGTGGCTTACCAAGTTATACTCTAACCAGTGGTAAAAAGTGTTCTCCTATCTCCAGATCCCTGGCAGAACTTGTTTTCTTTATCCTAGCCAATTTGACTGGGATGAGATGAGATACTTCCCAAAATACGTACATATACATGTATTAAAGGAGTGCAAATGAAGTTGCCCTGTCATAGTGGGACAATGCCTTCCCCAGATATGACAAGCTATGAGAAGAAAAAGGCCAACGGTAGGTATGGAACACCTTCTTTTGAATTGTTAGCGAGTGTGGTAGATATTGTTGGTATTACCATTGGTCTTGATTCCTGTACAGAACTTGATGGTAAGAACCCTATTGCAAAACACATCATGTACTTGAGTCATAAACTATGGAGAAATCAAGCTGGTACCAAAACTGGGAGCTTCATATCTAGTGACTAGTAGTTCTGGAAGGTTCTATGTGTGTTACCATAGATGAAAACACAACAAAAGTCTTACCCAGATGTGAATCCAGTGAGTTATTGCAACTGGCCTGGAAAGGTATGTGCACTGGGGCCATCATGATATGAAGGATGTGGGAACAACCAATTCACTTTCCAATCAGATTTAAGACCCACTCCATAAGATACACCTCATGCTGGGTATCATTAACTTGGACAAAAATCCATGATGGCCTACATTGCAGAGGAGAACCTACTCATATTTTGCTAAATGGGCATATAATAAGCTGACTTTTAAGTTCTTCTTACTTTTACACCCATAGATTATGGAAAAACTTCAACCCTCATAGGAAAACTGACATACGGAGACCAATGATGGGTCAACATGCAGAGATTCAGAGGTTGTGAAGTGTTCAGTTTTAAGTGGGACATCTGTGTCAGAGTCCCTTCCTCCAAGGCTCAGGGACCATAGGAGAAGGACATGGAAGAATTGCATAAGATCCAGGTATAGTGGACATCATCAATAAAAGCATATTTGGGAGACATGACAGGATCATAGTACACATACGAACTTAGGCAGAAAAGTGTGTGGAGGGGATTGGGTGTGGGTTTGCTCAAAACATAGTATATGCATGTATGAAATTATCTAAAGTAAAAATAATTTATAAAAAAGATGTTGTAGCCTGGCATAATGGAACACACCTGTAATCCCAGCTCTCCAGGGACTGAAGAAGGAAGAATAAGATCAGGAATGCAAAGCCGGACAGAGTTGCCCAGTTTCAAAGCATGCTGAACTCTTGAGAGTGACAAAGCAAAAATGTCACAAAAGATGGTCATGTCATTTGAAATCAAGGTTTTTCTCTTCCACTTTCTACTATCGCAATCGTATTGTCTCAACAATAGCACAGATGGACCAGCCTGGCAAACAACCAAGGTGGTCATCACTTTCATTACTGCCAACTCTAAGAACAGTTGAACAAATGATCTGGGTTCATGTTTTTCCTATAAAAAAAAATCAAGTGAATCTGCAAAAAGAAAATTGTTTAAAATTTTCCAAAATACAATATTGGGGGCTAGAGAGATAGCTCAAAGATCAAGGCGTCTGTTGCTCTTATAGGAGACCTGGCACCTAGATGGTGACTCATGACCATGCATAACTTCAATTCAGAGGATGTAACACGTTCTTGTGGCCTCTACAGGCACAAGGCATGCAGGTGGCCAACATACACACATAATACATACATATACAGCACATACATACATACATACATACATACATACATACATACATGCAAACATACATAGATGAAATGGAAATTTCTGGTTTCTTTGGAGACTCCGTTGTGTCATGTGCTATTTCTCTGGAAACTGTATTATGAGAGGATATTTTTGATAAAGCAGACATGTGGGAGGATGTTTTGCTGAGAACAGACACATGGTGTTTTTTCTGGAGGCAGCCTGGAAAAGGGACATATGATGTTTTGCTAGAACAGATGCCTGATGTTTGGAAAGGGTATAAATATTACTCAACAGAGAGTAGATGACACTGTGTGGTATTGGTTCACCTTGCCACTCTTTGCGGGTCGTCATTTTTCATGACGTCATAGAGAGAAATGCCATCAAAGACCTTCTGGTGCTGTTCCAGCTGCTTCTTGCCACTTCCACAGACTCAGGCTGATTGAAAGGGCCTTGTGTTTTTTGTTTTTTTTTTTTTTTTTCTGGATCTAACTGCCATTGCTTATTTGTGAGTGGTGTTTGCGAGTGGGTCCAGCTGCTGCTGCTGCTACTGCTGCTGCTGCTGCTGATTTGTGCGAACTGAACTGCTGATATCCTGACCACACAGAGAGGATTTGCTCCAAAGAACTATTTCTAAACAGGTCCACATCCTCCTTTGCTCTATTAACCTTTCCTTTCCACTCCCTCTGGTGGATGGCGGGTAGAAGGGAGGTTAACACCTTTAAGTACCCTTATTAAAATAGGTTTTGAAAAGTATAAGCCTACACATACACACATGCATACACACAAAAACACACACATGTATAGGCAAAACACTTGCATATAAAAACAAGCAAACAATAAGAACAAAACACAATATAGGAGTTGTTGAAGCCAAACCTGGAATATTGACAATTCAGTTGCAAATTTTTATGAAAAACTTCAACTTGGTGATGTATAGTTAAAAATACACAACAGTGACAACAATCCCTTCACAGCTTACCTTTTTGGAGGGGACAATTTTATACATTAAATAAGAAAATGTAAAATGAAACAGTATATAAAGTTCAAAAGTTATAAAAACTTCATCAAATATGCAACAGTTCTAGTAAAATATTTTAAAAATCTTTCTAATGATTTCCATGATTTTTTTTAAATAGGCTTACATTTTGGTATAAAACTCAAAACAAAGAAGATTGTGTGTGCTGTTGTGGTTTGACTGTGACACGCTTCCCTTAGCTCATGTATGTGACCACTTGTTCCCTGGTCGGTGGCTCTGGGAAGGTCATAGAACTTTAGGAGGTGACACTGGAGGAAGTAGGTTACTGTGGGCAGACACTGAGGGCTTTGAGGCTGGCCTCACCTCCTGTTCACGCTCTGCTTTCTGTACCTGCTGGCCTTCTGCCTCTGCCAGCAAGCCTTCCCTGTCACGGTGGACTGATCCCCTCCAACTATCAGCCAGAGCAAACCCTTACTCACAGATGGCTTTTACTGGGGTATTCTGTCACGGCAACAAGCTATGAAGCTAAAACTTGTATAACTTAACAGCAGCAGCAGCAGCAACAACAAAATGACTTCCCAAGAAACTACTAACTTGTTGGGCAGCTATGTTTTCCTAGTGGACCTAACAGTACATTTTGTGAATAGTAGATTTATGTTTTATATATGTACAGTATATTTCCATTTTAAAATGAGTACATTTTCATTATAGTAAGAGCTGTAATGTTCAGAGGTGAAGCAAAGTTAGAAACAGTTACTGTAGCCTCAAATGAAATAACTTATAATAACTTCAGTATTTCCCTTTTTTGTTTGTATACATGTTCACGTGTGGGGCTCATGAATGTGTGCATGTAGAGACCCGTGGTTGATGTCATGTACCTTTCTCTATCACACGCCATCTTATAAAACAGCTGCAGCTCTCACTGAATCTGCAGCCACCAAGTCACCTGGTCCAGCTGTTTAGCTTGCTCTGCTGATCACCTGTCCATGTCTTAGCTCATCTGTGGGTACAGGGGGGAAGCTTCAGTTCTCACATTTGTATGAAAAACAGTTCACTTTCTGAGCCATTTCCCCAGCCTCAGAATCTTTTCTTAGAATGCTACTCTGAAGAGGGTAATCATCACAAAATAACAACTACCGATATGTATAGGATTTCTATATGAAAATGTATACATTTATAAAAGTTTATATTCTTTCCCCCAATGTTGTATGATTATAATTTTAAAAGATAGATATTAATGATTTTGAAACACTTCATCTATATTTCTGAATTTAGATGGATCTTGCTTTATCCTACATAAATAATGTGACACCATATAACTTTAAGTATAAATAATTTTCATGCTCAGGATTATTTTTTTATTATACATATCATAAAAGTGAGAACTCCATAGGATAGGGCTTTTTTTTTTTTTATTAACTTGAGTATTTCTTATATACATTTGAGTGTTATTCCTTTCGGTTTCCAGGCAAACATCCCCTCCCCCTCCCTTTTTATGGGTGTTCCCTCCCATCCTCCGCCCCTTGCCGCCCTCCCCCCAAACAATCTAGTTCACTGGGGGTTCAGTCTTAGCAGGACCCAGGGCTTCCCCTTCCACTGGTGCTCTTACTAGGATATTCATTGCTACCTATGAGGTCAGAGTCCAGGGTCAGTTCATGTATAGACTTTAGGTAGTGGCTTAGTCCCTGGAAGCTCTGGTTGCTTGGCATTGTTGTACATATGGGGTCTCTAGCCCCTTCAAGCTTTTCCAGTTCTTTCTCTGATTCCTTCAACGGGGGTCCTATTCTCAGTTCAGTGGTTTGCTGCTGGCATACGCCTCTGTGTTTGCTGTATTCTGGCTGTGTCTCTCAGGAGAGATCTACATCTGGCTCCTATCAGCCTGCACTTCTTTGCTTCATCCATCTTGTCTAATTGGATGGCTGTATATGCATGGGCCACACGTGGGGCAGGCTCTGAATGGGTGTTCCTTCTGTGTCTGTTTTAATCTTTGCCTCTTTATTCCCTGCCAAGGGTATTCTTGTTCCCCTTTTAAAGAAGGAGTGAAGCATTCACATTTTGATCATCCTTCTTGAGTTTCATTTGTTCTAGGCATCTAGGGTAATTCAAGCATTTGGGCTAATAGCCACTTATCAATGAGTGCATACCGTGTGTGTTTTTCTGTGATTGGGTTGCCTCACTCAGGATGATATTTTCCAGTTCCGACCATTTGCCTATGAATTTAATGAAGTCATTGTTTTTGATAGCTGACTAGTACTCCATTGTGTAGATGTACCACATTTTCTGTATCCATTCCTCTGTTGAAGGGCATCTGGGTTCTTTCCAGCTTCTGGCTATTATAAATAAGGCTACGATGAACATAGTGGAGCACGTGTCTTTTTATATGTTGGGGCATCTTTTGGGTATATGCCCAGGAGAGGTATAGCTGGATCCTCAGGCAGTTCAATGTCCAATTTTCTGAGGAACCTCCAGACTGATTTCCAGAATGGGTGTACCAGTCTGCAACCCCACCAACAATGGAGGAGTGTTCCTCTTTCTCCGCATCCTCGCCAGCATTTGCTGTCACCTGAGTTTTTGATCTTAGCCATTCTCACTGGTGTGAGGTGAAATCTCAGGGTTGTTTTGATTTGCATTTCCCTGATGACTAAAGATGTTGAACATTTCTTTAGGTGTTTCTCAGCCATCCGGCATTCCTCAGCTGTGAATTCTTTGCTTAGCTCTGAACCCCATTTTTTAATAGGGTTATTTGTCTCCCTGCGGTCTATCTTCTTGAGTTCTTTGTATATTTTGGATATAAGGCCTCTATCTGTTGTAGGATTGGTAAAGATCTTTTCCCACTCTGTTGGTTGCCGTTTTGTCCTAACCACAGTGTCCTTTGCCTTACAGAAGCTTTGCAGTTTTATGAGATCCTATTTGTCGATTCTTGATCTTAGAGCATAAGCCATTGGTGTTTTGTTCAGGAAATTTTTTCCAGTGCCCATGTGTTCCAGATGCTTCTCAAGTTTTTCTTCTATTAGTTTGAGTGTGTCTGATTTGATGTGGAGGTCCTTGATCCACTTGGACTTAAGCTTTGTACAGGGTGATAAGCATGGATCGATCTGCATTCTTCTACATGTTGACCTCCAGTTGAACCAGCACCATTTACTGAAAATGCTATCTTTTTTCCATTTGATGGTTTTGGCTCCTTTGTCAAAAATCAAGTGACCATAGGTGTGTGGGTTCATTTCTGGGTCTTCAATTCTATTCCATTGGTCTATCTGTCTGTCTCTGTACCAATACCATGCAGTTTTTATCACTATTGCTCTGTAATACTGCTTGAGTTCAGGGATAGTGATTCCCCCTAAAGTCCTTTTATTGTTGAGGATAGTTTTAGAGGATAGGGCTTTTTCAGGATCTTATCTTAGGGTTTATTTTATTTTTGTTTATGTGTACAAATGCTTTGCTTACATGAATGTGTGTGCACCACCACATGCCATGCCCCAGAGTCCAGAAGAGGGCATCAGATATCCTGGAATTAGAGATCCAGGTGGTTGTGGTCCATGGGTGCCATGGATACCGGCAAGCAAATGTGAGCTGTTTGCAAGACCAACAACTGCTTTAAGCCACTGGAGCATCTCTCCAGCCTCCTCTTTCTTGATTCTTGTTCATGTTCTGCTTTTCAAGAGGGGGGACTGGGGGTAGACACTAGACAGTCCCAGATGCCAGGAATCCAAGAGGTTCCCAGGACCCAACTGGGAAGACATTAGCCAAAATACACAACAAAGGGGAGATAGAACCTATAGAGACCATATCCGGTGGATAGGCATGGCCCTGGTTGAGGGATGGGGCTGGCCACTCACCTGCCTCAAAAATACTAATTCCTCCTGCCAAAGGAAATGCAGGGACAAAGAGTGGAGCAGAAATTGAAGGAAAGGCCATCCAGAAACTGCCCCAGCTAGGGGTCCATCCCATCTGCAGACACCAAACTCAGACACTATTACTGAGGCCAAGAAGTGCTTACTGACAGGAACCCAGTATAGCTGTCCCCTGAGAGGCTCTGCCAGAACCTGACCAATACAGATGCGGATCTACACAGCCAACCATTGCACTGAGCACAGGAACCACAATGGACAAGTTAGGGCAAGAAGTTAGAGCTGAAGGGGTTTGCGACCCCTTAGGAAGAACAACAATATCAACCAATCAGAAACACCCCCCCATACACACAAAGCTCCCAGGGACTAAACCACTAACCAAAGAGTACACAGGAATGGGGGGTGGGGGATGGCTCCAGCTGGATATGAAGCAAAGGATGTATCTGGCATCACTGGGAGGGGAGCTCCTTGGTCTTGAGGAGGCTTAATAGGGTAGAGGAATGCTAGGGCACTGAGGAGGAGTGGATGGGCAGCTGAGGGAGCTCCCTCATAGAGTCAGGAGAGGAGGAGGGGACAGGGGGCTTGTGGATGGGAAACTGGGAAGGGGTTAACATTTGAAATGTAAATAAAATAAACACATAAAAAAAAAGCTACACAGATTCAAACTGCCAGTGGCAATGTGTGAAGTACTCATTTCACTATGGTGGGTTAGCACGTCTAATAGGTACTGCAGAAAGCCCATGAGAAGAGGGGAGTTTTGTGTGCTACTATTAATTTATTTGAGATGAAGAGATTAAGTGCTTTTCCATGTTGGTTCATATTAATTGTATACTTATTATTTTACCGTGAGTTTTTGTTAGTTCGTTAATTCAACTAAAATATTCATAAATTCCTTTATATCAATAATACATAACAGAAATCGCCCTCTGAACTGGAAGCACAGTAGGTGAACCAACAAGACAAAAGTTCCTGACTCAGGAGCCACGTTTTCTTTTTTATGTGAGTGATTCTTAGGTCAGAAATGTGAAACATTTGTAAATGTAATATAACATAAATGTAAAAGTTCATTACATGTGTGAAAAAAGACCTGTTGAAATGGTCTGAACTGTATTTTGTCCTGTAATATAAAATGAGACTTCATTACTTATCACCCAAGATTTATTAGCCAGGATTAACCTCCTGGTTAAGAAGGTTAACCAAGAGATTGATATTGTTAATGAAAATATGGCTTTTAAAATATCAATATCATGGAAAAGTCATGCGGTAAATATCATCCCTATTAGTTTGGATAAAAGTATCACAGATAACATATTTCATGAGCGTTTGTGCTGTTACTGAGGTTGTCCAGTTTAACCTACGTGTGTCATACACACTGGCCACGCCACATAAGAATGCAATTTTAAACTCTAGGAGCAGAAATATCCATTTTATATCTGAATTCAGATTTTAAAAAAATGAGATTATAATCTAATTACATTTCTCCCCGGCAAAACTTTCCATATATCCCTGCCTTATCGCCTTCAAGTTCACTTTTTCAGATTCTATGGCAAGTTTTATTTCTAGCTAATACCCGATACTCGCTTCAAAATCGTTTTTAATCTCTTCAAATGGTCACTCAGCTAATATTTAACACTGACTGTTATGTTTTTTTCTGTGTACTGTGAAGTGTAAAAAACAAACAAACACATTCCTTGTCATTTATCTTGTAGGAAGACAAGCTGAGCTGCAGAAAGCGTTTGTGGCAAGTAAGCTGAAAAGTTGAGACTGCTTGCCTACATCCTGCTGGCTTGCCCTGTGTGCCCTGCTGCTGAATAGCTCAGAAAGACCGGACCTGTGGCCTTGGACCAGACCAGGAAGTGTATTTAAGGCAAGTGAATTAGGCGGTCTTCCCCAGGCGAAGACTACTGAATGAAACTAAGGGACTAAGGATGATAGACTCAACCCATAAACTAAGGCAGACACGCGCGGGTCATATGGGTGTTGGGAACAAAGGAACGAAGTACAAAGAAAAGAGATGTAGCAGACCTCACAACTAGAAGGAACTCATGTATTGCATAGTCGAACGAACAGGAACACCGGTCCACAGCAAGAAAGAAAGAGTTATCATAACTGCAGTCCCCGCTTTCGCCTTGGGCCAGCATTGCACAATGGACTCAGAGATGATTACAGCTAGCCTTCAGCCTAGCTCCCAAGGCTAGCTCCACCTTCCAGCTTCCCATCGTTTCAGTATTGAATTACAGGGGGTGGGGTGGGGTGGGGTGGGGTGGGGTGAGGGTGGACAGGTGGGGTGGGGGGTTGGAGGATGGGGGGTGAGGAAGGTGGGGATAGGGGTGTGTGGCAGGAGTTTCGCCAGTTTGGAACACTTTTGCACTAACCGTAGTCTTCAAAGCAAAGACTTTGAAGAGTCTGATGCCTTCATTAGGGCGCAGTCTGTTGTGGCTGAACTACGCCTCCTGCCTCCGACTGAGAGCAATTCCACTGATGAGATTGTGTGAGTAGGTGAGTCTATTAGCTAGGTTCTCCATGGAAACAGATGGGAGTGGCCCAGGCGAAGACAAGGGTGGGGGTCAGTCGGGGAGAGACTTATTTTAAGATTTTGGTTCACAGTTTGAGTGTTTGGCACGTCCGACATCTGTGGGTGTCCCGGCAGCCTGGAGGCCCAGGCTAGTGCAGTTGTTCAGAAGAAGGTTGGTTCTGGGACTACTTAGAAAGAGGCTTTTTTCTATGAAGGCCGTCTACTGATGAGGAGAGGCCCAATCACAGTAAAGAGGGTAGCCTACTTACCCAAAGTGTGGTGGTTTAAAAAGATCTGGATACTCAAGTCCAGACAAGCTGACATGGACCATTTACCACCCCAAAGATGAATAAGGCGGAAGGGTGACCAGCATTTGGGTTGACCACAATTGGCTTGTAAAAAAGTTCGCTCAAGACAAAAGTTGTGTCTAGGATTGGGGCAGAGGTATCATTCTCCCGGTCTCTAGCTGCAGTTGACTCCTACCCCTGAGACTCTCCAAACTCCTGCCAACACTATGGTGACCATGCATAAGGACGTTTCGGGTTGAACAGCTTTTCCAGGGGCTTATCCTCAGACACACCTAGCTCTTGGGAGCAAGGAAGTTATGGAATAACGGGCTGCTAATGAGGGTTTGGGTTTCAAGCTTGGAACTCTGTATGTTGTTATTAAAAGGACTAAGCTCTTTTAGAAATAACCCATGTTGGGATTAGAAAAGATCCAAACACAATGTTGTTTCAGCTCCAGGAGGTGGAGAAATCTCTAACCGTGTTTGATTGCTGTTCATTGTTTATCTCAATTTTATGAAAGAAAAACCAAGGTCATATAACTTTAAAAAAAAAAAAAACAAAAAAACAAACCTCCTTGAGGATTTGAAGCTTAAAGCACACAGAAAGGTCACATTGTCAGCATAGAATCCAGGAATTCGCATTTCACACAGATTTTATAACATCTGTCCTTTCCACAGAGTAAGCACTGATGGCTCAGCTCATGAAGTACTAAGAAAGGTTTTCTGATGCTCTAAATAGCTTTATGTTGGCATTCTGATACTTGTCTGTAAAATCGACATGGAGCCCAAACATGTTGTGTATTAAAGTGCGTTTCCACTGTAATAGTTGAAATCAGAGATCACTGCTGAGTAATACAAGGAAAAAGGCCATAAGAAACAATCAATGAAATCATTATTTAAATACCTTTGTTCTGTGGAACAAAGACCTCTTCAGGGCTCATTAAGGGTTTGTGAGAGAATTTTGCTTCTTGTTTCTGTAAAAGGACTCATATCAAAGAAGAAACATATTTCTAGGAGAAATAGCCTACGTAGAAAGCAGGAACTAAATGTGCTGGGGTTTCACATCCGCTTCTGAAGCTGACGGCTCTTGTTGTCAGCTCAGAGTTTGCTTCAATAGAAGTCCTTCTCTCTCCATTCTGGCCAAATGACAAGTTCTCTGGGTCATAGGTTCCCTAACATGGTCTGAGACCCAGAGCCCCCAAAGGGAGGCTGCAAACACCTACCCAACCTCCCATTTTATGCAAATCCCACACAGACTAATTACTACTTTATGAAGTTAGTTGGCTGTTCTTAGCATTTCTGATCAATTTTTATCAACTGAGCACACTTTGACATTCATGTTTGGTAGGAGTGAGAGGAACCAGCCTGCTCCATGACCTAAATCAGTTCTGGCCTAAGCTCGAAGATCCTGGCCAGTAACTAACCAGGTCCCCTCCCAGTTTCATTCTGCTTAGTGGTTCTGTAAACACCCACCCCAAGCAAATCTAAACCTGTCTTCCAATGGGTTGGTTTTAATATTTTAAGCATTTAGTTTCTCATTTCTTAGATATCATCTAACAGTTTCTGCCTCTTCTCCTTGAGGATATCATGATTTAAATGTGGTTTGCAAAGTATCAGACTTAATTATCACACGTTTGATTTAGGTCAGTTAAACTGTATTAACACACACATAAACACATGCTCATGCTCATGTGTGTGTGTGTGTGTGTGTGCATGTAAATATTGATCTGAATATCTATTTATAGGAATCACTATGAATATAGACTATATTGCCTATGAAATGTTTGTTTTCCAATGAAGAATCTATTTTAATAATTTAAGAGTTGTATTTTTGTTTTCATCAGGTATTATCTTATTTCTATCTTTTTTGTGCTTTGAGGATCATGATTTAACAGTGGTTATTTCTGTGGCCACGGATGGTTTGCATTTGATCACTTTCTAGTCAAGGCCTCTGATCTGTGAGAGGCTTCTGAGAGGAGTTTTGCCTTGGCTCCCTCTTGCTGTCTCTTTTCTATGCAAACAGAAGGCTGGCAAGCACCAGTTTCATGATCTTTGACTTCCCAGCCTCTGAAACCCTGCGCTAAACAGAACCTCTGTTCTTTACAAATCACTCAGCTTTAGGCATTTGTTATTGTGACAGAAAGTAGTTGACAATTACATGTAAGATTAGAGAAATAATTATCTTGTGGAATCTGCATGATCAAATATCACATTGGCATCAAAGGATAGCAGCAATGTATCTGTTGTGAGGAAATTCTTTACTTTATAGTAAGTAACTATAGATAAGATTTAGCATACTATTTAATATAAAGACCAAGTATAAAGGACCAAGATAATTTTTAAAGTTTGTTTAATTACAGCAATGATATTCATACAAAGTAAAATTACAAATGGTTGTAGATTGAAAATACTTTGATACCATAAAGGCTTAAATGCTTCTGAATGAGAACATATATATATATATATATATACATATATATATATATATGTTCATGAAGAGGGAGTAGGGTTGTGCCTGCATGTGTATGAGCATGTAACGAGCAAAAGTCAACCTTGATATTCTTCCCTGTAATAATATCAAGCCATACACCTTGTTTGGGGGATGGAATCTCACACCAGCTTGAGGATGACAGATTTGATAGATTGGATACCTAGTGAACCTGAGGGATATTTTTGTTTTCACTCCCCTGGCCTTGTATGTGGCTTCCGAGGATTGAGTTTGAGTTCTGATGTTTTCAGAGCAAATGTTTCACTCACTGGGCTGTTATCCCAGTGATCAGAGCTGAAATACTTGAAGAAAAGGCAGGTCATATGAGAAGAGTCTTGTCAGACGCCTTACCCTTGAATATCTTCTGCAAATGCTTTGCGGCATTGTCCATTAAGCTTTTTAAAAGAATATCTTTTGTATATATGTGTGTGTGCTTGTATGAATATGCATGTACCACAGGCATGCAGGAGCCTGTGGAGGCCAGGACCTCTTCTGAACCCCTGGACCTGAAGTTACAGGTGGTTGTGAACTAACAGGTGGGTGCCGGTACCTGAACCCCGGAACTCTGCTAAAGCAGTCAGTGCTCCTCACCACCAAGCCATCTCTCCAGCTCCCCCATTTTTAAGTATGAAGAACCGTGTGATTACTTTAGAATGCTGGTGCTCGTTTCTCCTTGTCTTTAGTAGATAACGACATTTTGGCTTGTTACAGTAGTAAGAGTGTTGCATCATGCAGAACATTTTCCAATAGTATTTGGACACATTTTGTGTGTGTGGATGTTGGTATAGACATGTGTCTCTCTCATTTTTGGAACCAAGTCCTAAATTGGACATGTACAATGTGGTTAGTACTTGGGGAGTGGTTTTTAATCACCTTTTAATCTTTCAACAGCATTGACAGACACTAAAGCCACCACTACATGGGGATTTTTTTTTTTTTTTTTTTTTCGAGTTGGAACTGAACCCAGGGCCTTGCGCTTCCTAGGCAAGCGCTCTACCACTGAGCTAAATCCCCAACCTCCACTACATGGGGAAAGACAAATGCTGGCCCATTTATCTGAGAACTACTAGATTATAATGTAGAGTCCCGTCCCATTCAATTCATAAACACATCACACTAATAATTAAAGAGTTGCTGGCATGGAAATGATCCTACTTGTTGCTATCTTATGTCATTTAATTTCTTTATATTGAACATTAAATATTTCCTATATACTTGGAAACAATGCGGGTAAAAAAAAGGGGGGAGGGTGGTGACCAATTGTTTGGTCCTCAGACACGTTCAAGGATGCTAACCTGTTCAGAGCCAACAAAAGCTGAACACTTTATAACAAGAAAGATGAACAGATGTGGCAGGTTCTATTTTTTTTATCCCCTTCAGAAAATTGTGGAATCCCACCAGCTCCTAAGAGCCTTGATAAAACAGACTTCACCATCTGTCACTGCTGACACCTGAAACAGGACATTCCAACTTGCTCCAGGAGCCCATGTGAGCCCTAAGCGTCACTGAGAATCTCAGCTTCATCAGTTCCTGGGATGTGAAGCAGAACCGTTGGCTGGCTTTGTGGCCACTTGACTTCATTTCTTTCCTGGCAAGGCTGAATGTGAAAAGTGCGTACGTGCTTACCAGCTGAAAACATCCACCAGACCAAGCCAGTCCAGATCCTGGTATGTGTGAGGGAGGTTCTGCCCAGGTTCTACCCTTTACTGAAGAGCTTGGGCAGTGGATAGGCACTGCGGGAAGGGACAAACACTTTTATGAAGGTAGTTTTTCTATTCTCCAGCGGACAGCCCCACACCCTCGCATTTGTGGGCATCACTAATTGAACGGAGTGGATTGTCACAGGGTAGGGGTGTGGCTGAGATAGTTCAACAGTTAAGAGTACAGAGAGTCCACATCAGGTGATTCACATCCACCTGTAACATCATTTTCAGGGGATCCAATGCCTCTGGCCTCCTTAGGCATGTAAACACACACACAGGCACACGCACAGCACATGCACACACACACATAGTCATACACTTAGAAAAATTGAGAAAGGAACATGTTGGAATGATATGGGAGGAGTTGGAGGAAGAAAATGGGGTGGATATCATCATGTTTCATTGTGCATACATATGAAATTCTTAAGAATAAAATTATAATAAAGTATTTGCTATGAAAAAGTAAAAAGTGAATATGCATAAATATTCCGGTCCCACGTATGGGAAATCACTGTCTCACACACTCACATTTAGCCTTTGTTTCCCAAAGTGATGTGAGTGGCTAAAAATATAGCAGGCAACATCAGTTCTGCAGTGTAGACATCTCGACTCTCCTGTTTTCAAAGCGGGGGAGGAAAATAACTAAAGGTATATGCGAGCCCCAGGCTTAGTTTCCTGTCAGCACAACATGTAAAAAGCTAAAGCGCCCTGCTCCCTGCAACTGCAGAGTAGTGAGGAGCAGCTAGAAGTGTGGCTCTACTCTCAACACTTGGGAAGAGCAGAGGCCAGGGGAGCCCTGTGAGGACAAGGCCAGCAAGCAGCATACAGGTCAAGCCAGTCTCAAAAATAAAAGAGCCCTGGGAGTGATGAAGGGAACCGAAATGAAAACAGAGTAAATATCTCCAGGTTAAGGAGTCACTAATTTTGAGAGATCCTTAAAAATGTTCTGTTTGTTTCTTTGTTTTGGCTTTTGGAAGTAGCTGATTCTGCATTTGAGATAGAGAGTAAACTATGCAGTCCTAGAGGACTTCAAACTTAGTCTTTGGCTTTTGTCGTGTGTGTGTGTGTGTGTGTGTGTGTGTGTGTGTGTGTGTGTGTTACACTGATGAATGCACTGCACATGTAGATTTGGGTATATACATGGAGACTAGGAGGAGGTTGTTGGATGTCCCACTCTATCATTCTTTGCTTTATTTCCTCCAGACAGGAATTCTTAC
Source organism: Rattus rattus (assembly GCF_011064425.1). NCBI lineage: Eukaryota > Metazoa > Chordata > Mammalia > Rodentia > Muridae > Rattus > Rattus rattus. The sequence continues at coordinate 79,975,350 of NC_046161.1, read as the reverse complement.
TTAACCTGGAGCCAGGCAGGTGACCAGAAATCCCCAGTGATCTTCAGTGATCTTCTTGTGACTGTCCCTACAGCACAGGAGTTAGGAGTTACAGTTACCCACAAGCACACCCAGCCTTATATCCTTAGTGTGTGTGTGTGTGTGTGTGTGTGTGTGTGTGTGTGTGTGTCCTCATGCCTGCGCGTGTGCACGTGAACCAGGCGTGGTAAAAGGAAGACAGCCAGGAGAGGGCGGCTTGCTGACCATGTGACAGAAATTTTTACCGCAACAGAAAACAGTCAAGAACAAACAAACAAACAAACAAACAAACAAACAAACAAACCAGGTGAGTTCCACCCTGAGGTGCTGTCGAGTCACACTGACTGGAATGTAGAAGATGTGGATATAAAGGATGTGGATATAAAGGATGTGGATATAAAGTTGGTCTTATAGAATCAGAGAGAAATACAGAAGAAGGAATCAGCAAGGACAAAAGAAATGCGGGACCACAGTTGTTTTATTTAGTAATTCCATTAACAGCAGCTACAAACAAACAAACAGACTGGGAAATAAGGAAAGAATTCATAAGAAAAACCTGAATTGTTAATTTCTTGCTAAAATGATGTTACTTAGAAAATAAGTTTCAACACTTAGCGTGGGCTCTCTGCAACAAAATGGTTGTTCTCCATGTCAGCAAGGATATTTGGGTTGATGGAGGCACACTGGCTTTGGGACCTAGGAGACCTAGATTGTCTATTATCTATTCTTGTCACCTGTGTGTGTCCTGGGCACAGCAAACCAAGCATCCGTGTTTCAGCTTTTGCTTTTGCATCCCAAAAGCAGTTTGAAAAATCCATTTCAGGATCATGCTGGACCTAGAGCCAATGCTTGTCATAATATGATCAAATACCACATGAAATGGTGGTGAATTGGTGTTAATAGGGATTTGTTAACTCACAAGTACAGGATGCAGTTCACTTTGGCCAATAGGATCTCTGAGTTTGTGTTGAACATGAGCCTGCTGCCACTTTTACAGAGGAGCTTAGGCAGAGTGTGGTATTTGAATACTGTCACACACAACCAACATTAAAATTGGCCAACACAATTAAGGTCATTCATTTCTTAAATCATCAAACTTTTAATACGGGAGCCTTCGAAATTGTTGATTTGTTGTTTCTAAGACTCCACGAATGACCCAGGTTGCATTTCTCTGCCATGTTGGTGAGGCTCTCTTTCTCAGGTTGCAAGATGGGCAGCACACCATCCCTCACAGCAATATCCAGAGGCAGAAGAGAGACCATTTCTTTCCATGCCTTTGTGTTAAAGGAAAGGACATGTTTCTTAGAAGATTTCTCTTGCACCTCATTGATAGAACCGAGTTACATCCCTATTCCTAAGCTCATCTTTGATCTGGTATAGACTTGTCATCAAAAGTGCAAGAGCAGTTGGAAGCAGCCCAGTGTTTGGCATACTTTCGTGTGTGATATGTAAATTAAGTATGAACGAGAAGTTTGGGAAACTTGATTAAGTAAATGTAACACAACAGAAAACTCATTCTCAGAGTATGCTTGTCGTCTTGGCCATAAACTCAAAGCTTTTTTGAGTATTACACACACACACACACATACACACACACACACACACACACACACACACACGGACCACAGTGCCATGCATTGCAGTGTGTAATTATTACATTTAACGTGTTGATATGACTGTCAGCCTCGCAGCCCTGGAATCCAGTAGACAATTTCTGCCACTTTTCTGAAAAACAGTCTAACATCACGTAGTCGTTACTCACAGCAGAGCAAGATAATATCCCTCCGTCGTGCAGAGGCCCTGTTAGCTCTTTCTTTATTTGGAAAAGGGGAAAACATACTCCAAACTTATAAAAGACATCTCAAAATGTCACAGCCACAGCCAATACATCCTGGGGATAGGGAAGGTAGTACAAAGAGGCTCCTTCCTCCTCATTGTCTCCAGAGAGGTGGGCCTAACTAGAGAGCAAACTGGAGGAGAGGCACAGGATTCCATTTATCCTGGGTGAAAGTTAGGATTAGTGAACTCACCATTAGCTCTCCTGATGGCACTTCTAATTTCCCCCATGAATCTGCCTGCCTCAAATGGCTCCTGTGCTATTTATCTTCATCTGCATTTGCACCACATTTCTGAATTCATGAATTACAATGACTTTACTCGACTTCGAAGGGATTTTCTAGAATGCTAAATTCATAAAAAAAAAACTAACCCAAGGCCTCTTTCCTCCTCCTCCTCCTTCTCCTTATTTTATTTTCAAACGTGTTTTCTATATTTTAGCCAGGCCTGGAGGTACCCAAAGAGAAGTTGTCTGCCAGTTATTCAATTATCTGGCCCCGTATTTCTTCCTGTAGCTCACACAAATGCAGGTGCCAAAATTCAACGATGCTAATTTAAAGGGTCCCCAAACTGCACGTGTCCTGAGATGGGGACATTTTTACCCAGGAACATGGTAGATTGAATACAGCTAGACATTGTCATTCTCTTATTTTCTGAAGCACTTATTGAATTTTCTGCTGTAGGCTAAGCATTGCACACACACACACACACACACACACACACACACACACACACACACACACACACATGGATGGCTTCCGGACCTTCAAAATCTGTACAGCCCGAGAAAGGAAAGCGTGCATTTGGAGAATAACATCATTTTGCCGTGGTGGTAAGAGGGTAGCTATGGTGATGGGATGCAGTTGGTGGTGTGGACAAGAGCCCAACACAGTATTTGATGTGACTGGGGAAGAAATGAGGAGATGATGACTCCTGACCATGACATTTGTATTCATTTCTTGTGGCTAACATAACAAAGTGCCTCTTAAAATAACAGAAACTTATTCTCTTATGGTTCTGGGTTAGAAATCTAAAGTTGGTGTAGGCAGGCCATTCCTCACTGATAGCCCCCCAGGAGAAAGCCTTCTTTCTGCCTCATGGTATCAGAGACTGGTGTTGCTTGGTACCTTTTGTTTTTTTTTTTTTTCCTATCAATATCAACTCCACTTCAATTGTCATTTTGACTTCTTTGTGCCTGTCCCTAAATCCCTGAACTCTTACAAAGACTCCAGTCACTGAATTTAGGGCTCCAGTCAAGTTAGGGCCTCGCCGTAACTTGAACCCATCTAGAAATATCCTGGTTTCAAATTACATATTTCTGTCATTAAGGGCTGGAACATACCTTCTGTGACAGATACAGTTCAACCTCGACAGTGCTGTGGAGAGAACTGGTCATTAACAAGGCAAAGGTGAGGATGAAAAATATGTGTGTAGATGCCTAGGAAGAGGGCAAGATTGGGCTTACGAGGCATATTACAGGGAGGGCTTCTGGGAATTTTCACACGTCAGATCCTCTGTCACTTTTTCTCCTTTAAAGTGTGATCACCTTTTATCTTTGACATTTTCATTTCAGGAGCCTTGTAGACTATTATTGTCTGAGGATGCCATTTATCGGTGAACCTGCTTTTTTTTAATGATAGGATCTGAAATTAGGTGCAGACAGACTAATGTGGCTGCCCCTTGGAAGTGATCTGTATCTTTTCACTGCACATTCTCAAATGCTTCACCAAAACTAGATGTGTGATTGCAATTAAATAAAAGATGAGCAAGAATAACTTTGCTGAATAGCTTCCCCTGTGTTTCTTATATAAGTTCCTCTGCCAATCATTTTTCCCGTCCCAGCACTACTTCTTGAGTTCACGAGAGCTATAGAACAAGAAAAGAGACCATGCTTGTTCTAGGCATTCCCACATACGGAAAGTGAGTCTACATAGAGAAAAATGAAGGCAGCATCCCTAGACAAACAAAGACAAAAGGCCATCTGGTCTAAATCTTTTTCTCAGAGGAGAACCACTTGTGGTTCAGTCTTTAGTTTCTCCCTGACTTATCTCAATTGGACCAAGTACATTTCTGCTTCTGATGGGCAATCTGACTGACACTTTCCTGGCCTATCTCTGTGTGGACCTGGATCTGAGTAAGTCTGAAGATGTCAATTTGCTTAGCTTCCCTCTAGTGAACCTCTTTAGTGTTTATAGTTTTTACCTTCTCCAGATGCTGCCAATCAAGTGTCTCTCTCACAACACACCCCCTTTTCAACACTGGGTGAACAATTAATCCATCTGAGGAGAACATTCTGCCTGACTCTTTGGAGAAAACTTGGACATGTTAGATCGATATGACAAGTATCATTATATATTGTGACTTCTTTCCAGAAAACAATCCTGTTCATAGTTAAAATGAGAAATAGCTTCCAAGGACAAAATCTTGTGATGTTAGAGTAAATCATCAGCTTAAATTATACTGTCCTTAAAGGAAGTTGCAAGATTAATTTCTACGTTGAATTGAAACATATTCGCTTAGGTTTTGTCCTTCTAGAAAAAGACATGAGTCATGTTCTACAAACTTAAATATAAAAGGATGAATACGAGGAAGTGATGAATATATAGTATCTGAAAGAGAAGTCATTTATAAAAAAAAAAATGACACATGGTGACTGAGGCTTCTCAACTAAGACAAGAGCACTTGGCCAATGTGAAGAACAAATTGAGCTGGAGTTGACTGAGTTGGCTCCCTTCTGGAACCTCGGCTGAGTACAGTGGTTAAAAGAAATTACAGTTAAAGTTTATCAGGCAGAACCACATTTTATGCTGAGGAGTCAGTGCGATGAAACTGTCATTCTGTGGAGAAGAGTTCAAGTCCAAAATATCTCTTAATCTGCAGCACATTCTCTTCCTTTGGCTTCTTCCCTTTCATATTAAATGTCCTGCTCTGGTTTTGAAGATCTGAAGGCTGCTTGGATTCATCACGGACCAGCGCTTTGAGGAAATCCTACCCAGGTTGATCCCTTTCTAATTGGACTACACTCTTCCCATGCCTCCTGTGCCATGTCCCTTCCTTAGGTTCCGTTCTCAAAGAGTTTAAATAAAAGTTTCTAATCCCTGTGGGGATGGTGTGAGAGGCAGGAAGAGAAACGTGTTGGAGTCTTCCTCCCTCTGAAGCAGTCTGGAGAGGGATTAAGCTGGATATCTCCAGACTTCCCAGACTGCTTCAGGAAGTATCTGAGTTGGCGCGAAGACCTGAAACTGGACGATATTCAAGATTCAACTAAAATAGGGGGATTTCATGTGAGTAAATAATGAAAGGTCTGATAACGTTTCTTCTTTCTCCTTGCAAGAGTTAGTACGGAGGCTACACTCAGTGGCGTGTATTAGATGAATTATGTATACATAGACTCTTGGGGGTATACTCAGCCTCTACTTCTCTGAACCCCCCCTCCCTCCTTCCCTCACTCCCTCTCTTCCACCCTCCTGCCCACCCCTTTCTCCTCCCCTTCTCCCTCCTTCCTTTCTCTTTTTCTTTTCTTCTTTCTTAAAAAAAAGTGTTTTAATTAAAATAGAATTACATTTACTCTTCCCACTTCTTCCCTCCGGCCCCTCCCAGCTCCTCTTCCCCAAACCTCTCGAATGCCTCCTCTCAAGTTGATAGACTCGTTTACTTCCATTAATATTGTTGTACGTGCACACATATATGTCCACATTTCCTCTCCGAATCCCTTCTGAGCTAAAGCGATACCCCACAGCTGGCTTCTCAAAAGCCTCAGGATTATGACAGGCTTAATTCAGCAACATTTAGTAACTTTAGTTTAAGATAAAATTAGCTCAGCCTTCAGGCTCAGGGGTGGCTGATGTAAGCACCCGGCTACCCTATCCATTCTATTCTCTTCATCTCTGCATTGTTCTCCCTTTCTGCATTGATTGGATGGAGGTAGTCACCAAGAAACAAGCTATGTGATGGGGGAGGCGTGCAAAATGAAATTATCTTTTAAAGTCCTTCCTTTGATCCATATGCATTTGGGAGAAATCAAAATGGGAGCTAATGTGTGCTTAGGCTTACACACATTAGGAATCTGTGCTAAATACATTCCGACAATATTCTCTGCTGTAATCTATCCAGCACACTCACAAGTTACATGTTATTATCACTCTCAAGTTTTACAAATTGAAAGCTGAAGATTAGAGGTTAAGTGAATAGTCTGTGGCCGGGAAGTTCTTTTCTTCAGCATTGGGAGTAAGTGCCTCTCCATCTATCCTAAGTGACTGTAGGCTATAATCTAGGAGGTGCTGTTTGCAAAGATTCTGAAACGAATGTGTCTCTGGAGTCACACAAGGCAGCTGTCCTGTCCACAGCAGCAAGGGGAGGGGGCATCTGAGCCCAGGCTGGGCCTGCTTGACTTCAATCCCCAGGCTCATCACAACCTAGCTTTCCTGAGATAAACATTCGTGTTTTAGCAATAGGATCTGTCCTTTGACCATGTGATTAGAAGGATAAATGGGGACCTATAATACTACAGTTGCAGGTGTGTGCCTTTTTATCTATGCACCACTTAATATAAAGGAGTCCAGGCCTTTTAGCAAAGATTCACTTCAAGGTTTTATGACACCGAATGGCAGTAAAGTGTCCCTGTCATAGGATGGAGATCACTATCTGCCTCCAAAGAATTATCCATAGTGATTCAGGCTTATATTTATACCGAATTGATAAGCGTTCCTCTGGGGCAGTCAATGACACCATGCATTTTAATAGTTTGTGTTTATAATAGAACTGGGAAGTTTACATGGAAAACAAGAAGCAGCTTAAACTGTGATATATCTAACAGAATGGGATTGTGTGCTAACACCAAATAAAACATGAAATACATGAAAAGAAAGAATAGAAGGGAATCCGTGATCCATGTGTACACACATGCACACGCACACACACACGCACACACACACACACACACACACACACACACAGCACATACACAAACAAACAATGGTACTGGAGTTTGTGATCTATGTTGGTGTATATGCTCTTATTGGTTCTGTAATGCTACTCTAGTATTTATAGGTTTTAAAAGTAAAGCAAAAATGTCAAAATGAAGGTTCTGTAAGAAAGAAATATAATTTAAGTCCTTATTTAGTACTCCAATTTCTCTCTACAAACAAGGAAAAAATCCAATCAGAATTGCTCATTTCATAGCCTCATCCCAAACCAAAGGTTTTAGCAATTGAAGCAGTATAATGGCCAACTTTCCTGAAGATCACTATCTTCATAAGCACATTATAAACTATAAATTACTGTAACTTATAAAATGCAGAATAAGATTGTGTTCACCTTCCAAAGAACCCATTACTGAAAAGATTGGTGACTAGTTTGCACCCAATTTGTGGTTTTATTTTTTTAACCAGTGCTCCAATTCAACGATCTTTGTTGTTTCATTAAATTACCACTTTGCAAGTATTTTATTGGATAGTCACAGCCCAAAATATTCTAAAATATAAATGACAAATAATGTAGCTTTTATGTGATAACAAAGACCATATAATAGGCAGCATATAAATAAGTTGGAGAGGCTAGGAAGTTCAGGATCAGGGTTCTGGCAGATTCCGCATCCACTGAAGGCCTGTTTCCTGGTTTGTAGATGATGTGTCAGTATGCTCGACAGAGTCAAGAAGACAGGTTCTCAGTTGACAAAATGTGTCCATAAGACTGGCCTGTAAGCAAATTGACTCAGGAGGGCCCAGCCCATTGTTGGTGGTGCTGTCCTTATGGGCTGATGGGTGCTGAGTTCTATAAGAAAGCAGACTGAGCGTCAGTAAAATTTACTCCTCCATGGCTTTTGCTTCAATTTTGTATTTTTGTTTTACTTTTACAACCTATAAACACTAATATTACAGAACCGATAAGAGCAGAAGTCATGAACCTGCCTCTGGGTTCCTCCCCTGGTTGAGTCCCCATCCTGACGTTCTTCCATGAAGGATTGTGATGTGGAAGTGAACTAAACCTATTCGTCCCAAAGTTGCTTACAAACATAATGCATTATCACGCAACCCAACAGTCTCCTTGTAGTCTACATGGTAGAAGGAGCAAGGCAGCTCCTTGGGACCCTCTTTATAAAGGCACTAATCGTATTGACAAGGGCAGCTCCCTCATGGCATAATCACTTTCCACAAACAACTTCCTACTATCACTGAATGGATGTCTGTGTGTGGGGAGCATCATGCAGATTTTAGAGAGACGTGGATATTAGGAGCAAAGTTCCTCAAAATAAAGTTCAGTAATTTTTTTTAGACTCAGATCAAAAGGCAGAAGAACATTCTGTCTCTTCTTTTGAGACAATTGAATTTGGTGCTAAACACTCTGGGTTTTGACTAGGAACTTGTGTGTATGTTTGTTTGTTTATAAACACAAGTCATAAGAGCACTGAGCCCAAGGAGAATGAATTCATCTTGTTCCTACAAGTAACAGGGCAGTTTCTCTTTTCTATTTCATTTTGGTTACTTTCCATCCCCCGCCAAAAAGTTTTATTGAGATATAGAAGGGCTTTCTGGAGTAAAATAATAAAATAATTGTCTTTTCTTAGTCTTAAAGATTCAGGTTGTGGTAGGAGAGAACAGAAAATATAAATACCACCACAGGTTTCATTGTAGTTAAATATCTTTGTCATGCTAGGGGTATACTCACCTTTATTTGGAAGCCTGGGTACAGAGTGAGACCTAAGTCAAAGGGTCTGAGTTGAGGCCTCATTGCCTGATGTCTTGCTCTGTGACATGGAATACATTCATCATTTTTTCATCCTTATAGCATAGTTTTATTTCTCAAGAGAAAGTAGGGAATTGTGTCACAAAGTCATGACTGTCCCTTCTGTACCCAAACATTATTACAGTTCTGTGATCTGTCTCCATTCCCTGCATTTTATCCAGGCACTGTCCCTTAACTTCCCATCTCAAATTCACTCTCACATACACTCAGATTCTTGGCTGTGAATCTCCTTGGTTCTGGCATCTAATCGAACATCCAACTTACAGTCCACACCTTCATTTCATATTTGAGTTTACACATGCCCCTGAAGATTGGTGTCTGTGTTGACATCAATATACTTATCTTTTGGGTTCTTTGTGGGAACATTCCTTTCTGTTTGCAGCTACATCAATCCTACCTTGGGAGGAATATTCAAACAATACCAAGCTGTGGAGTTCAAGAAGAGAAGATTTATAGAGATGAGGAGGAGGAGGAGAAGGAGGAGGTGGAGGAGGAGGAGGAGGAGAAGGAGGAGGAGGAGGAGGAGAAGGAGAAGAAGAAGAAACAACTATTCAGTTATAGGTAAGCCATATTGAGTTGGGGCTCCTATAGGACACACAGTTGAATATAATTATGAGGCATTTAGAACTGCTGAGACATCACAAACCTATTAATGAGATCTGGATCCAAGGATGAAGCTAATAATCTCTAGGCGAGCAACGAGAAAAGGAAAGGGAGCATAAGAGAGATGCCATTGAGAGTGAAGATCATGCTTGCAGAACAGAAGTAACATTTGCAAGAGTAACGCTCAAAGAGAAGTGGGAATCCATTTAGCCAGGCTGCAGGAAACAGGAGAAGGGCTGTGTCTGTCCAGTCATTTGCCTGTTGTTATCTGTGTGTTCCATGAGCCATCCGGTCATAATAGCAAGGGAAGGAAACAGTATCATAATTTTATATAGGAAATAAAAGATGTTGGTGACAGGATTCTTGGAAAGGGTCACTTGGAAACATGCATAAATTTTCTATTATTTGTAATACTTGTTTCACCCTGCACAAACCTAGCCCATATGTGGTGATTTCCCCCCTAATGTGTAAGAAGCTTTTATACATTTACTCATGTGCTTGATACAAGGACTCAAGGCCCAGAGTGACCACTGTCTCTGCCTCCCAAAGATACTAGAGTGATTGAGGTTTGTCACCATGGCTACTTCCTAGAACTCTTAAATTGTTTAATCATCAGGAATGGGAAAGATGCTAATCTTTACATGGCTTTCATAAGAGCAAGATGTGTGTGTGTGTGTGTGTGTGTGTGTGTGTGTGTATGTGTGTATGTGTGTGTGTGTAGGCAATGCAGGCATGTAGGGTAAATATAAATATTGCAAGGTTACTGCAACCTGCATGGTTGGGTTCCCGGAACCCTCACTAGGGACACACGGACACAGTGACAAAGAAGCTGAGGTCAGGTGGGATTGGCCTCTACTGCCCACAGCAACCTGGACCCTCAGTGTGTTTTATTAGGTACAACACAGGAGGAGGGATTAGCTATTTTCCATAGGAGGTCTCCGCAGGGGAGCGTCTCAGGCTGTGAACATCTGGGAAGAGGAAGTCACAGTAGCTAGTCTATGCACCCACGACCCAATCGTTTATAAATATTCATGCTGGAACTCCAGAGAACCGCTTTGCCATTTCTTTTGAGTCTGGGCCATCTGGGAACGGCTTGGCCAATTTTCCACAGGTCTCAAGTCTTGATATCTTTGCCATGGCTGTGCCCATGGAAATAATACACAATCACTCCAAGTTTCCTTCCTCTTATACATGGAAATCTTAATTTTCAGAGCTGAGAGTTGAACCTGGAGCTATATGTGTCATCTGTATCCACTGAGAATGGTAATAAAATGCCATTCTCAAAGAAGGAAGAAAGGAGATGGGAATAGGATTGGCTCATGGAACATCTCAGTCTCTGCGTCATGAAGGGAAGCCTAGTGCTGACTGTCCAATAGGAGCTGGTCCAAGGGACCCAGGTTAGGACTGGAAGGGAAGGTATCTGTGTCTGAAACACATCTGTGCAGCCAGATCTTGCTTTCCTACATTCTTATGTGATTTCCTCCATCATCCTCTGGGAATCCATTGGAGAAAACAGTCAAGCTGATTCACAATCTATAACAGTCAGGATGAGCCTCCTATGGTTGGGCTTCTTGGTAGCTGGAAAATAGGAAGCTTGCAATGGAGCCATTAAAGATTGAGCCTTGCTTCCTATAGTGAAATATGTCTGAAGGCTAAATATGTGAGACACCTCTTTAAAACTGAATGTTAAATGTTGCAGTAGTTAGGGGTTAGGAAGAATAATTACTGACAATTCTCCTTTGACGCATAATGAAATTCCCAGCTTTTGCAGAATAATACCCAGCCTAATTTGTTAGACAACTTATGGTCACTTACAAGGGACCACAGAAGCTTCCCAAATAAGAGAGGAACATCATTAACTGGCTTCCTTGTTCAAAGCACTTGTAGTTGCTCTCCCCGGGTGTTTTTTTATTTGTTGCTGAATGGACTTTGCAGAGTTGTCTGAGGGAAGCTGAACCCTCAGGGAAAGCCCTGAGATGTGGAATCCCAGAGGGTTCCTGGCAGACCTAAAGATAGGGTCTAGTTTCCTCCCTGGTAGGCATCTGAGTGTTGTCCCCAGGTGTGGTCTGTGGCTTTGGAACATGAGGCTTCCCAGGAGGCCTGGATCAACTTCTGGATTGAAGTCGGTCCCTTCTCCTATGGGCAATGCAGCTGTGTACCTCTCTTCTCCTACTGACCCTAACCCCGGGGAAGAAACCTCCCTCTTTCCTGTCTGCTTTTAAAATAACATTTTTTTCTATAGATACAAATCTTACTTCTTTTAAGTCCTCTCCCTAAAAAAAAAATCCTTTTTACCATCAGATCATTGCCTTACTCAAAAGGCACTTCTTTTTTGGAGGGCAAAGGCAGCATAAACTTCAACTGCTTCAGGAGCAGTTGGGAAAGGGGAAAAAACAAAACAAAACAAACAGAAAGTCCAGCTCATTGCCATATGAAAGGGCAATTATTTCATATAATTAATTCAACTTATTAGCAGCTTAAAAGGTAGTATTAATTAAAAAAAAAAGCCAAAAACCAACAACAACACCCCACCCCAACCCCCATTTTCTGTTTTCTCCCAGAGGTTAGGCTCATGGAAGATCAAACAAGTACTATGTTTTTGTGGAAAAAACAAACCAGAAATCATTAACATGGCTTTGTTCAGCAAAGGCATGGCCTACAGACTCAGCTCTTCTTGCTGTAGCTCCCACAAAGACCCTGTGATGCCTTTCTTACCTTTGTGGACTTTGGTCTCTAGTTGACTCTGCCCTGATGTTTTCCTATACCAGTATGCTAAAATGCCAATTTTGGATTGGTAATCCTCGGTAGTATACTTACTTCATTCACTAAAGAATAAAAAGTTTTTAGGAAGGATCAAATATTACTTAGATGAAACCATGAAGTACAATTTCTTGATAGAAGACACCCCATTCTGGTATCCTCCTTGCCTTAATATCGATGCAAAAACAATTTGTTTTTAAAAAAGTCACCACGTGATTTCCATAGTGGAACAGTGTGGAACCCAGCACACTCCGCATGCAGTTGTCAGGGCACACATTCTGCCATTGCCAGACACCAATGAAGAAAGAAATAACACATTTTATAGCCACTGCATCAAGAATTCCCATCAAAAGCCTTTTCACATTGTTGAATGTAGGAGAAATAACATTTTTTCCCAAATACAGAGAACTACATTTTCTTCCTGAAAACTCATGCTGTTTGGTATTTTCTTTTCCTTGCTTTTCCATCTCTTACAGTATTAATAACATTTATGTGGCTGTAATAAAAAAAAAAACACTACAACCAAAAGCAACTTATTGAGGAGAGCATTTATTTGAGGCTGATGGTTCCTGAGGGATAAAAGTCCCTTATGGTGAAGAGGAATTGCAGCAAGCCACGGGCATGATGGCTGGAACAGGAAGCTGAACGAACTCATCTTAACCAGGAACATGAAGCAGAGGGTGAACGGGAAAGGGTGCTTTCAGAGCATGCTCCCCGTGACGTACTTCCTCTGGTAAACTTACTCCACCTCCTTAAATAGCACTGCTCACTGGGGAACCAAGTGTTCAAATATCTGAGCCCATGGAAGACATGTTTTCCTTGAGCCACATTGTGTGTCCTCATCTAATTTGCATATCAATTTCCTTGACTATTCCCAGGACCAAGTCAAGAAATAATTGAGGTTGGGCGTAAGTATCTGTGGCTATCTCTCAGTTAGCTGCTTGTTGGGCCTCTTGGAGGAGAGCCATGCTAGGCTACTGTTTGCAACCACACCATAGCATCAGTAATAGTGTCAGGCCTTGGAGCCTCCCCTTGAGATGGGTCCAAGTTGGTCTGTCACTGGACCTCCCATCCCTCGGTCTCTTCTCCATTTTCTGTCCTTGCAGTTCTGGGTCAGTGTTTTTGACTGTGGGATGACAACTCCATCTATCTACTTGATGCCTCACCTTTCTACTGGAGGTGGACTCTAAATTCCCAGGACCCCTGTGGTTGAATTAGGGAAAGGCTGGAAGAAGGTGAGGAGGAGGGCGACCCCACAGGAAGACCAAAAGTCTCAAGTAATCTGCACCCCTGAGATCTCTCAGACACTGAGCCGCCAACCAAGCATCGTACAATAGTGAGTGGGTAGGAGGGACCTCACACATATACAGCAGAGAATTAACTGCTTTGTCCTGGATAGACTTGAGGCTCCGGAAAGGGAGAGACCTGGTAGAGGGTGGTGTTCAGGAAAGCATCCTCTTGGAGGCAGGGGAGGAGGAATGGGATGTGGAACTGTGGGAGGGTGGACCAGGAAGAGGGTAACGACTGGACTGTAAAACCATAAAAGTAATTTTAAAAAAAGAAATAATTGAGGAAGTTTTTGAAGTAGAACAGGGATGGTACAGCAGAGTGGAGAAGGGTAGGATGTAAGGTACGTAGGGGACATAAGTGAATGAATAGATTACAGTTTCCATTGGTTGGGTGTTCGCTACAGTTAGATTATGGCATACACCTATTACCTCACTTTTCCTTGAACCTAAGACAAATGTGACATCTCTGTGGTACAAATTTCAGGACAGATTTATATAGAGATCTCATAAAATCACACACATCATGTTCTGTCACTTGAGCATGGATTTGGCATCTGGTGGGTTCAGCAAGAATGGGAGGGGAGAGAGGGGGAGGGAGGAGGAAGAGAGAGAGAGAGAGAGAGAGAGAGAGAGAGAGAGAGAGAGAGAATACAGATATGCTTATATACTTACATATATGGACAGATGTCTCTATACCTGTGAAACTTCATTTTCTGGTCATCTTAATGGTTGTTTGGGTGAGTATAACACCTGAATTGGCAAACTTTTGGGGAAAGCTGACTGACTTGCTTAACTTTTCAAATCAGCTAACAACTTTCAACAGACCACAAAGATCGGCTTCTTGGAACAAGAGAGAACTCTCAAAAAATTCAAGAATTCATAATTCATCTGCAATGTCAATTCTTGCATCTCCAGCACGTGCACACACACACGTTATTGGTTTTATTTCCTGGAGAACCCTGATACATGATCCAATAAAGCCAAGAAATACATATAGCGGCGACTAAAACATAGTTATAAGGCTGAGATTACAAGTCACTGGGCATAATAATAATCACTGCAAAGAAATGTGGAAGAGAACAAGCAGTGGAAATTGTTTGCCATTAGTTTGAATGTTATTTCCTCAACTCAGGTGGCTGCCAATGTGGAATACAATTCTCTATATGATAAATTAGATAACTTGTATTTTTAGATAGTGAGCGTATGCACAGGCATGCACACATGCACGCGCACGCGCGCGCGCACACACACACACACACACACACACACACACACACACACACACACACACACACACACTTCTGACCAAGAACCACCGTCTGAGTCTATAGGTGAGAAGTAGACATGGGACAGTGCTGCCTTCTGCTCATCTAGGTTGGCATGAGACAAGCTTGGCAGTGCAACTGAGACCCAGAAATTGTATACACCCTTCTACTGCAGACCCTGTGACCAAGGGGACATTTCCTTAATTCACACCATGCTTCATTTCTCTTGTAAAGGCGTAAGCAGCAAGAGGGCCTCCCTCTAAGAGCCTGGGATTCATATTGAAGACCCAATGTGCTAGGTACCAGAGAGCATGGACAATAGCAAAACCCGCTGCAGCTCTCCCAGCTCAAGGGGACCCAGCTCTAGGATGGTACCGCAGGGACTCAATAAAACCATATTAAAAGACTGAAAATGTCATGGTGACATTATCTTTTGGAAATACCAGACCATCAGTTAAAGTGCTGTTTCCCAGCGGTACCGTTTGCAGGATTTGTAGCTGGAATTTGCGGGTTGTTGATGGCAGTTCTCAGAAGATACCTTACTGAGAGCCGCACAGCTGAAAGTCTTCCTCCCACCCGACTCAGTGGGAATCATATCAAACTGTACCGCCTATGCACATCCTGGCACAGTCGTCACTGTTGGTAACCGGCCATCCATCAGGGCCATGTGACCACGAATTGCATTTAGTTACAGGAAAAAAAGCTTGAGAGTAAAAACACATGTGCCTGAGGCACCATGTTTCCTGTGACGAGTGTCATTGATTTTTATAGGGCTACAGAGCACACTTAGAGCAGCACAGAGTTTTATTTCTTTTCGTAGAGGTTTATAAGAACTCCATCAATAGTGTAGATCCCCTGGCCACATTGAGAATGAGGAGACATGGGGATATTTTTGCTAAATGGTGTAAATGCCTTCTAGCAAATGCAGCTTTAAAGCTCATTTCGTTTCTCCTTGATGTCCGTTAAAAGTTGATTTCCCAGAGGGACAAAGACTTAGAAGAATCTAAGCTACGAAGTTCAGTGAAACAATGGCTTGATGGCCTAATAGCACCATGGAGTTCAGGATGTATTAAGTACTTTGTTGGTAGATTATCCGCTCATGTTCGGACACTTAAGTTTTCTCTTCATTCTTAAAACATTCTTATCCATTATCCTTTGTTCCCTTCTTACTTTTATGTGATGTGTAGGTGTGCAGGAACAACTTGTGCAGGTCAAGATCAGAGGACAGGTTGCTGGCCTTAGTTTTCTCCTGCCACGTAGATTACAGCAATAAATTCAGCTCTTCAATTTTGGAAGCATGTAGCTTTACCAACTAAGCCATCTTGCCAAAAAGTTCTTTCTTGGTTTTAATACATTTATTACAATCCATAGATGTTTTCCCCAAATTATTACCATTAGCATTATAGTTATCATTTTATGTTAATTTAATTGATATGGTTATTAGTATATAACGTGGGCTAGATACTTCTAGGTGATGGGGAAATATAGATAAATTACCCCTTTATTACAATACAGACACCCTCCCCCTCTCTGAGCATTCGGTCTGTAATAATAGCATTTAGCTCCCAATTAATATTGAAATCTGTATAGCACTTCTTAGATTATTTAACATACTCATATAGCTATTTCTTTGAAGCTTTAGATAACCACTTTTACAGTGAGTAGGTTAAGTGAGTATTGTCATGTGTACATGGATAGGTTAAATTGATATTTTCCTGTGTATATGTGTAATGTTTATATGCATGTTTGCATGTGTGGACGCACATGTGTGTTCATGTGTGTAGAGGCCCAAGATTGATATTAAGACCCTTCCTTGGTTGCTCTCCTATCTTTTTCTTTGAGGTAGAGTCTCTCAGTCGAAATAAGAACCAGCCTATGGGGCTGATCTCCCTAGCCTTTGGCTTTAGGATCCCTCCATCTCCACATTCCAAAGCCGGAAGCACAGGGAGATTAACACGCCCACTTGGCATTGACACAGGTTCTGGTGATTTGAACTAAGGTCCTTTGGCTTGCCCCGCAAGTGCTTTAACCAGTTATGCATGTCTCCAGCCCCAAGTTATGCCACCATCTTGCTTGTAAACATAAAGAGATTAAGTACGTTGCATTACCCTTGCCTTTGCCCATCCTGGATGAGGTGTACTGCGGCTTCACACCATGTACTCTCTTCACTATGCTGTGTAATATTGAGCACATGTTCCTGTCCCTGCTTTAAAACTACAACTGATTAAAAGTAAATATTGTTATATATTATTTATAGCTTATAAACACACACACACACACACACACACACACACACACACGCACGCACACACACACACACACATTGCCCTAGTCAGTGTCTAATGGAGCAACCATGCATGCCTGCCATGTGAAGTGAAGAATTTAGGTATGGTGTTACTATACCTGAAATATGGAAGTCAGACCTAGGAGCTGATTTTGCCTGTGGAGAAAATATTCTTCATTTTCCACTGTTCTCTTCCATACCATTACAAACTCACAATGTATATTAATAAGAAAACACAAAGGATATTAGTGATGGATATCATAGCAAAAGCATGAAGGCAGCCAGGCTTTACGTGATAGCAACATGTAGCAGGGTAGGTTGAATAAACTACAAGAATCAAGTCAGGAATCCTTGCCGAATACATCGGAAATTCACTGCCCTACTAAATATTTTTGTTTTGATGTCAACAAATCAGCCTGATATTTTAAACCTCTATTCCTGGGTTTTCTTATTTGCGACTGACAGAAATGGCTGACACACCTTCCTTTGGAATATGTATAGTTAGAATTGAAGAATGGCAGAGACGAAGCTTGTATAAATTTTAACTCATTAAAAATAAGAATCTTCCTGTACATTAATTTTAAAGAATAAATAAAAGGATATAGAAATGATGCGTGGAACTTCAAAAATGAAAGATTCAAGGATATTTTAACAAGTATCAGCTTCCTTAAAACCAGAAAGAAGATTCGATCTAGAACACGACTCTACTCAAGAGGAGGCTTTCCTGTTTCAAGTTAATATCTATCTTACAGAAAACGAATGAATGCCTAAGTCCATTACAGTAGCCTAATCACTGTACAAATTGGTATACTCACAAAGTAATTGATTTCCTGACACCTTTGAAACAATGTTCTCCACAAATTAATAAATTTAAAGTCCTTGCACACAATGTTTAGCTTCCCTGTAAAGTTGGTCACTCGTTATGTTAAATAAGAATTATTATTTTCCTAAAAACTGTAAATACATAAAATATTTATTTTAGATAAGCCCTTGATTAAAAATTTAAAAATGTACAAATTGTATGATCAATATGGCCCATGGCAGTGGTAGCATGGCCCCTGGACTTCAATGTGGCTTCAGGTTTCAGCACAGACCAATGAGATCTGCATGGGCCTCTGTGGCAGTATAGGTCACAAACATCAGTATGACTGCCAGAGAGAGGTGGATGTGGCAAGTGTCCACCTGTCAAGGGAGGGGTCAAGCCCCAGTCTTTTGGTTTGTATGTATCTGATCTCAAGGCTGACTACAGGGCATTGAACAACCACTACAAGGGTTCATCCCTGAAAGAGGCTGGTTCTTCTCTTAGTAGTCAATAGTTGCCTGTAGTTCTTTGTGTAGGGGTGGGATACTATGAAATTTCTCCCCGTCTGTGTTAGGATATGTATCGCTATTGCTATTTTCCCAGTTTCATTTGTGCAACTGTATCTAAGAGACACTGCTTCACAGCAGACCTCCTGGCATTCCGGCTCTTATAATACTTCTGCTCCCTCTTCTGCAATGTCCCCTGAGGTATAGATGCAAAGGCTAGAATGTAGATATGGATTTCTTCGCCCTGGGTTCCCTAAAATATGTTGATCTTTGTATTGTGTGTCTAGTTGTGAGTTTATGTGATGGTCTCCATTTTCTGTAGAGAGAGGCTTCTTTGATGCGAGGTAGTAACTACTCTTAAATGTGGGTATAAAGATAAGATTTAGAATGCAGTAAGGTACTATGCTAATCTAGCAAAGCGTTGGTAGTGGATTCTTTTCTGACAGCCGTGACCTCACTAGCCCCCCCAGAGCTGGCAAGTTTTCCACAATTAGACAAGTAGGCAATTAGCCAGCTGTTGGTTGCCACCAGCATGTGAGTGCCATTTATAGCACCTGTCTGTGTAGTTTGTCATACTGGTAAGGGCCATGGTTCATAGGTGTTGTGGCTGGGTAGACCTGTCCAATGGCTTCCCTTCCTTGGGAGCTTGCAGAGTATATTCTGGAACCATGGAGATAGACTGTGGGAAAGGGGATGTCAGGTCTTATCCAACTCTACACATTGTGCATCCTGAGTGTGTGGTGTCTTCAGCAATAAGTGTCGATCCAATGGTTTAACTACCATATATCATTTCCATAGATAGATAGATAGATAGATAGATAGATAGATAGATAGATAGATAGATAGATAGATAGAAAGATAGATAGAAAGATAGATAGAAAGATAGGCAGGCAGACCGATGGGTGGATGGACAGTCAGAAAGACAGACAGATAGATAGATAGGGTTTTAGGAAAATATAAAATAACATGGTTCTTCAAGACTTTATCAAGTAATGAATTATTTGCCCTATTTCTACTTCTGTACTGACTTGCTACCCACTTCCCCAGTTGGAGCTCCCACCCCATTATACCACTTCCTTCTCCATAACATCTGAGTCATGCCATTTCCTCCTCTTCCCCTCTCTCATCCATGGTCCCTATATATATTCCTGATTTCTGTGGTTACTCCATGTTATATCCTCATATCTGAGGATTTGGAACTAGGAAACACAGATACAAAGATTGTGGCATTTCTAGGCCTGCATTACTTTATTCAATATAATCTTTCCAGGTCCATCCATATATCTGTGAATTCATTATTTCATTTTTAGTGGATGAATGGTATTCCCTGATGCATATATACCACACTTTCATTACCCATTCATCTTTTAAGGACATTTAGGTTGTTTCCTTTTCCTGGGTGCTGTGAATAGGGAAGTGATTGTTGAGCAACATTGTTGGGCAAGAATCTATGGAATAGATACTTGGGCATATGGCAAAATGTAGTACAGCTGGGTCATATGGTCAATTTATTTATTTATTTTTTGAAGATTCCATATTCTTGAAATTAGTATGAAAAGTCCTAAAATGCAATTAAGTTTTATCGATTTTTAGGAAGTTGGGATTTTTTGTGATGAAAATATAATATCTTTTTAACATTTTTATTGTGTATGTGGGTGTTTACATACAGAATCATATGCCACCGTGCATGCATAGAGGTAAGAGGAAAACTTGTAAATGTCGCTTCTCTCCTTCCACTGTGTGAATCCTGGGGATCCAATACAGATCAGACCATCAGTCTTGGTGGCAGCTACCTTTACCTGTTGAGCCGTCTGTGGTGAAACATTTTTAGAAGATTTATGTATTTATTTTATTTATATGAGTACACTGTAATTGTCTTCACACTCACCAGAAGATGGCATCAGATCCCATTACAGATGGTTGAAAGTCACCATGTGGTGTTGGGACTCAAACTCAGGACCTAGGAAAAGCAGTCAGTGCTCTTAACCACTGAGCCATCTCTGCAGCCTTATGGTGACATTTTTGAAAATTGACATTATATTATGGATTTCAGATTGACCTTGAATGAGTGTTAATCTCTTTGGGCCTGATTTTTCACCTATAAAAATGTCAATTATTAATACTGCCTTCATTTGAAAATTACGGTATAACTATAAAGTCATAAATAAAGTCCCAAACCTCAATGATTCTAATAAACACTGTGGTAAAATGTATAAAGACTGGTCTTTATTGTAACTATAACCACACTCAGCAACTGGGTGATTACTAATGACTGTAATTAATTGGTTCCCCATGAATTTCCATAATCTGAGTTTGATTGGACTTGGCTTAGACCACAGAGATGAATTTCACCGAAATTTCTTGTTATTGTTAACAGAAGTGTCCAGAACAATCTGACAGGCAAACAAGGCAGTTCGACTATATTCCCAGCAGCTCTGGTTGACAATGACAGTCTTGTCCTAGTGATGGGGGTTAAAGAAGAAAGCCCTCCAAATGGAAAAACTCAAATTCATTGGTTGGGTTGGAACTGGTCTTTTGATATCCTTGCACACTGCCATCAAACTGAAACCATCCAGAGTCTTCTTCTGATAACTGGAGAATTATTTGGATTTCAGAGCAATCAAATGAAAACTTGACTTTGAAGAAACAAGATCAAAATCATCACCAATTTCTTCATGACTTGTCTCTCAGATACAAACCCTCAACATACAACTACACAGCAAAGGAGAGATAATTGAATTTAAAGAAAAATTAGTACATTGCTAATACATTTTATAGACATTTGCCCCATCCAACAATGCATTTTGTTTGAACAATGGAAAATTAAAATGTAGAATAACTTTTCCTATATAAGAAAACAAGTGAGAGACATATGACTACAACCTTTTGGACAACAATATTATATGCTAGCTTTAATGAAATTAGGATAAAATGGATTATTATTATTTGACATGAATTAAAGTGATAATTATTGTTTTGTTCCGCTAATATCTCTGAAATGTATAGGACACCTGTGACACACAGCTGCAGGCTTTAGTTCTGTCTTAAAGAGCATTTGTTACTGGTGATAAAAAATATGTTTTAGTTTTTCCAGGTGTCTGATCATTTTTCCCCAGTAAAAGTCTGCTCAGACAATACAATTAGGAGCTGAGAACTCAGGTTCTAGAGTGAACCTGAGTCTGAATCTTAGTCCAGGAAAATCCCAGTGTGCGACTCTCAACACTCATTTACCTCTTCATGTTCTCTCTTTGAAACGGAGCTAACTATAGCACTGGCCTAAACAGTTGTTAAAAAGATTGAAATGATAACGCAATATGTTAGCACATTTACTTTCCTCAGCCTTAATAAAGCAGCCAGAGCCCAAGAAGTGTTCAACACATTACAATGATTATTGCTAAAATGTTTCTGTGGCATTAACTATCAGAAATGCAAAGGTACTCCTACTCAGCTATCGGCTCCGTGTAGGCTCTTGTTTTCATCTTTAATGTAAGGTTTTGTACTAGATTATTCCCAAAGCATCTTCCAGCTGTGGTCCTCCACAGGATGATGCAGTTTTAACACTCATGTTATCTTCCAGCAGTGGTCCTCCATACGATGATGCAGTTTTAACACTAATGGTATCTTCCAGCTGTGGTCCTCTATAGGATGATGCAGTTTTAGCACTCACGGCATCTTCCAGCTGTGGTCCTCCACAGGATGATGCAGTTTTAGCACTCACGGCATCTTCCAGCTGTGGTCCTCCACAGGATGATGCAGTTTTAACACTCATGGTATCTTCCAGCTGTGGTCCTCCATAGGATGATGCAGTTTTAGCACTCACGGCATCTTCCAGCTGTGGTCCTCCACAGGATGATGCAGTTTTAACACTCATGTTATCTTCCAGCAGTGGTCCTCCATAGGATGATGCAGTTTTAGCACTCATGGCACCTTCCAGCTGTGGTCCTCCATAGGATGATGCAGTTTTAACACTCATGGTATCTTCCAGCTGTGATCCTCCATAGGATGATGCAGTTTTAGCACTCATGGCACCTTCCAGCTGTGGTCCTGCATAGGATGATGCAGTTTGAACACTCATGGTTTGCAAGCTCATTGCCCATATTAGCCTAACAGTATATAAACTGGTAGAATTTCTGTGAATACTGACCTATGATCAAATACCAAATCAAGAAAAAAGGTGTGTGAGGAAAAGAAGACTTCAAGAAGCAAGACAACCGCTTATCCCTGAGGCAACATGATACAGGACTTAAGGTGACTGAGGGGGAGCAAGACAGCGCACAGCGGGTTTGACAATGCGTTTACTTTAGAGGTTCTAAGCCTGTCACAAAGATGCCTCCTTTATACTTTAGAAACTTAGATGGAAATGCTGTAAACTTCATACAGCTCATCAAATACCACCCGAGGGCTTATTTTTATCCACAGAAACATATGGATTGGGCCCAGAGATGAAGACCAATTTTAGGCCAAAAGTTTTCTTAAACTCAAGTCTCCATTCTAAACCAGCGGGAACTGTGAGTTCTTGTCTGTAAGGCATCTGGGAGTTAAACTGTTAGCCGTGAAGGTAAGCAGGCTGCTTTGGGCACCTTCTGCGGTAGTTTGGCTTGGCACGGAAGGCATTCTTCATTAGTTCTTTATTAGGATTAAAATGCCATCATTGACTTCATTACACTTTAAATAGCTTCGCTCTCCATTCGGCAGTGCTGGCGCTCGGCAGACTTGCCAAGCTTTTCTGTAAATCTCAGAGCAGATGCTGAGATGTGTTTGCCATGACATGACTCAAGTTTTGGGTAATGGTCCATGTTTCCTCAGCTTGGCAAAGATAGGAATTTGTACCAACTACCTTCTCTGGCCTAGAGAGTATGATAAATACCTATGTGCATGCGTGTGGGTATGTGTGCATGCATGTGTGTGTATGTGAAGACACGGAATGTTCTAGACTATGAAGTCAAAGTTACCTTTGCTTATCTCTAGTCTTAAGTAGTAATCCTGCACTATCAAACTTCGTATCTGACTGTCCTAGTTAGAGTTTCCATTGCTGCGAAGAGACACCACGACTAAGGCAACTCTTAAAAAGGACATTTATCTGGGGCTGGCTTACACTTTCAGAGGTTGAGTCCATTATCACCATGGCAGGAAGCATGGCAGAATAAAAGCATACATAGTCCTGGAGAAGCTGAATGTTCTACATCTTGATCTGAAGATAACCAGAAGAGACTGGCTTACAGTCAGCTGAAAGTTTCAAAGCCCACCCACAAAGTGAAAGACTTCCTTCAACAAAGCCACACCTACTCCATCAAGGCCATACCTCCTAATAGTGCCACTCCCTGGGCCAAGCATAGTCAAACTGCCACACTGACCTAGCATTTGTTTTTCTGTGACTATTGGTTAAACATTGGCCTTTATAGACCTCTAGACTGTACCAAGCCTAAGGCTAAGAACATGTTAATATCTAAGTTCTGTGAAATACTTCACCTGTGGATGACAATACCTGAATCCCTATACATGTGTCTTTCTTTGGCTCACCTACTGAGGGACAGTAAAATAGTCCCAAGTAGACATGGTGAGGTGTTACAAGGTTCTTACAATTGAGCATTAACTATTCCACTTGAGGGCTGGTGACAGGTGCTAAATAAGCTAAGGAAATCTTTCTGTCCCTTCCTTATACTGGCATTGCAGATTCCCCCAAATACTGCACCATGAGTATTGTGTTTCCGTTTTGAGTTGCACCCAGCTGACCTTTAAATATGCAATTTAAGAATGTGTCATTCTTAGGAATGGCCATTCAGAGCCTGCCTCACCCGGGGATCCAGCCCATATATATACAACCACCAAAACTAGACAATATTGATGAAGCCAAGAAGTGCATGCTGACAGGAGCCTGATATAGCCATCTCCTGAGAGGCTCAGCCAGAACATGACAAATACAGAGGCGAATGCTAGCAGCTAACCATTGAACGGATAACAGGGTCCCCATTGGAGGAATTAGAGAAAGGATTGAAGGAGCTGAAGGGGCTTGCAACCCCATAAGAAAAACAATACCAGCCAAAGGGACTAAAACCACTACCCAAAGAGTATACATGGATAGACCCATGGCTCCAGCTACATATGTAGCAGAGGATGGCCTTGTTGGGCACCAATGGGAGGAGAAGCCCTTGGTCCTGCCAAAGCTGGATCCCTCAGTGTAGGGAAATGTCAGGGTAGGGAGGTGGGAAGGGAGTGGTGGGGAGGGAGCCCTCATAGAAGAAGGGGTGGGGGATGGAATTGGGGGTTTATGGCTAAGAAACCAGGAAAGGGAATAACATTTGAAATGTAAATAGAAAGTATCTAATAAAAAAAGAGTTTGTCAGTCTTTATTTCTAAAAGCAAGCGAAACGGAGCATGGTGGAACCCGCATTTAATCCCAGCACTGGGGAGAATGAAGCAAGAGGAGCGCTGTGACTTGAAGCCAGACTAGTCCTCATAGCGAGCTCTAGGAGCAAGAGCTACATAGAGATAGTCTCAAGCAACAGCAGCAGCAGCTGATGCTGCAGCAGTGACAACAGCAATAGAATGACCAAAACATAAGGATATGCACCCTCTTAAATCACTGCTGTCCACTCAAAATTCTGTGACAATGGACACATTTTACACCTATGGTAAGCACTAGTCACATCCATATACTGAGCCTTTTAAATATAGATATCGTAACATAGACATTGAGTATATACTTCATTTTAAGTACTTTCGAAGCCCCAGAAATTCACTGAGCATGTGTATAATTATGTAATAAATATTATTGTAATGGATATTTGGTCCTAAGGCAAAGAAATGGAGACTTCTGCTATTCTGTAATTTACAATGTTACCGTAACCTTACAGTTGTGTAAACAGGAATCCTATGGTAATCATCAGATAGTTCATAACGTGCAACTTGAGTCATTTTCTGTAGGAAAATAAAAATAATGGTATTAATGACGGCCCAGCTTACAAATACATACAAGGAACATAATACAAACGTTGAGCAAGCTGTGTGTGTGTAGCTTAAAGAAAAAGAGGACATGAATTTGACAAAGAGCAAGAAGTACAAGGTACACAGCAAGGTGTATGAACAGAGGAAGGAAAAGGAGGAAACAATGTAATTATGTTATAATCTCAAAAAATTAAAGGGAACTGCATTAAATGTGATACTTGGTAACTCTGAATAAAGACATAATTTTCATACAAACTTTTGATTTGTTGGAGACTCGGAATAGCTGTTCTACCACCTACTCAAACCCCGGGGATAAGTAATAACCCAACTGGTGGAATCTGGAGCTCCAGTTCTCGCTTTCCCGCTGTTCGCTTTCATATTAAGCCTCTATATTGAGAATATTATGATATAACCAGGAAAATGAATTATACTGTCTGTGGCTGGCGCAGGACCCAGTGAGAACGGCTGCTTGGTCAAAGGCTGTCTGAGCTGGCAGTATGGGTGGCAGGAAAGAAAAAGATGACAGATTTTTAAGTTGCTGTTTGTTTATCTAACAGGTTTGACAGCTCAATGGGTACAAAACCGGTTACACTTAGCAGTGCCTTACCTGCACACCTGAGCTCATTTACGCTCATACATGCTGACATCACTTCGGTTTTCTTCTCTGTATAATACCTACAACAACAATGAAACTACATTTTGACCACTGTGCTTCCAATAACAACTCAGAATTTAAAACAAACAATCAAACTTTATTCTGTAACAAATAAGAGCGAGCACGCCCCAGGAACACAAACCCACACTACCAGAGCATCATGGTTTCCCTTGACAGATGTCACATGATCTTATCACAGTTACACAAGAGAGGACGTGAACCATGAGTGCAGGTGGCCAATAAAGCAGGAAGGAAATCACTACTGTGCAGTTATTTGTCATTTACAAGGTGACATCTTTCTTAGGACTGAGATGCTAATACAGTCTGTCAAATGCAGAGGCCGCAAATCTGTCAAAACTATGCATGCATTCCAAAGTTTTAGCCAATGGTCACAAGAGGAAAAGTGCTAGCTGCAAAGGTTAATGATGAAAAGAGACTGAAGAGAAATCAAGGTAATATTGATTCCATGATCTGTAACATGCCAGATGTCTTCAATCACAGTACAATCCAGGATCAAAAGTCAGGTTTACAGGTTTTTAGGCACGGTTGTGACCTCGTAGAAGCATGCCAGCCCACATTTCAGCAAGATACCACTGAGCACTCATTAAGATGACTACTCTCGAGATAAGTGAATAGGTAACAGTGGTGGTGAGAACGTGGAGAAACTGGAGTGTTTTCCCACTGATGGCTGAAGTGATAGGACACTGTGAAAACATCTGTTGGGTTTCTTTCAAAACTTTTTAAACACCATTGCTCTATATGATGCAGGAATGTCCATTCTACGCATTTACGAAAAGAACTGATAATCAGCCTTCAAAGACATAATTGTGCACACGAGTTCATGAAAGCATTATTCAAAATAACGAACATATAGGATACGCCAGGGTCTATGTGTGTGCACAGGCAGAGAAACAAAATGCAGCCCATGCATGCAGTGCAATATACTGCAAATGAGTGAATCTTGAGGAAGATCCTGTTGAGTGAGATAAGCCAGGCACACAAAGACAAGCACAAAGCCTGTCTATATGCTATGAAACTTGTCAAATCATATAGACAAATGCTGGAATCATGTGTGCCAGGCATTGTGCAGAGAGGTAGACAAGGAATTGTTTCATAAGTAGAGCATCAACCTCCCAAGGTAAAGAGTTATGTTGTGGGCTGTTGGTGACAGCTAAAAACCATTACAGATGTGTTTAATACCTCTGAAGCAAACTCAAAAACAGGCAAGGTGGCAGATATGATATCAAGTACATTTTAAACGGAATTGAGTAAAAACAACAGTGTGACATACTTAAAGCTTCTCTCATTTGACTAATAGTTTGGGAGATGAGGTCTCCATTAGAATATGTTACCTTGTTGTTTTTTTTTTTTTTTTTTTTTTTTTTGGTCTTTTTGTTATTTTGTCTTTTTTTTTCCCCAGAGCTGAGGACCGAACCCAGGGCCTTGCGCTTGCTAGGCAAGCCCTCTACCACTAAGCTAAATCCCCAACCCCCTCCATTAGAATCTGAAGACAGCGATGTTCTGATTGCTTTCTCTCTTCTATTAATACGTATTTATTTTGCTATTAATGCCATATTATGAATCATAAAACATTTTGCACAGGATGAGAACAATTGCCTTTTTAATTTTTTTCTTGCTGACTTGTACCCCCCCCCATGCCTACAACACTGTCTGACATATGGTAGGCATCCCATAAATATTTTTTGAATAAATGAAAAAAATCAAAAACAGTGCCTTTTTTCAAAGCAAAGCTGGCCTCTGGTATCTTGTTGCTTCTTTGATGTTTCTGTGTTGGCAGGGAGCAAGCAAACAATCAGGCGAATGTGGGCTTGGCTGGACAACTGAAAACCGATTACTTTTCCCTATGACTCAGTTCAGACCACGCTAGTCCTCAGGCATCTGTAGTCTAGTGGTAGTTTGCTTAAAAAAAAAATGTGTGCGTTCATTGTGTACAGAGGGATTTTTATCTGCAACCATAAAACCTCAAATTGCATCTCCTATTTTTGTTTTAGTATCTGGAGCCAAACTCTGTTAGAGGCCAGGAAAAATGAGCAAACATTTTAACAACTGAAGGTAAAAACTTCATAATTACAGGGAAGTTGTTTTTAATAAGTCCAGGGTCACTTTTTTTTCCCATACTTTCCCTAATCGTTGCTGGAGGTGCTCTTGTCTGTTGAGAAATAGGATTCATCAAGCTAGAACTGACAGCGACATGATTTCCACTGTGTTCGACTCACAGCGGGCGTTGATGATTGATCATTTTTCCATGTCATTTGTGAGAAGTTTCCCTTTGTCGCTAGCAAGTCTTTGGGTGGCTTTCCTCTTCTGAGTAATCTGCAGATGGGGTACTAAGATGTAGTACCGGGCTTGAGGAGAGTGCTACCAACAAGAGTTACCCACGCCACATCCTCTAGGGCTGAACAGACGGTCAAGCCTGGCAAAGATCAAATCCGGAGGTCACTGAGCCTACCAAAGAGTTCAGGGAACCATGTGAGGGGATTGGGCAAACTAATGGTCAGTGTAAAAATGCTTCTGCTACTAAAGCTAAGTCTCACTCTCTGGTCAGACTGGAGGTGTGAGCAATTCCGCTTTCACAGCAGGTTTTTAGAAGGGGTAAGAATTTAAATGAGCCTAAATGGCGGGCTCCCCAGCACCAGAAATGCAGTTCTGAGAATCATCACTCGCTTCCATCATGGCAAAGGAAAACCATGCAGGGTTCACTAGTGTGTGTCGTGGGAAGAGCGAACGGGTGCTAGTGGAACTCATGCTTACTGTAAAAATAACGTGGGCTCTATCAGGAGCAAATTCGGAATCTGCCTGTTACTTCTTTGTTCATGCCTAATAGTTTAGACAAGGGCATTCCAGCCAACAAGCCCCAACATTATGACATTAGGGCCTGTCCTTAAAGCTCTCTCTCTCTCTCTCTCTCTCTCTCTCTCTCTCTCTCTCTCTCTCTCTCTCTCTCTCTTTCTCTCTTTTTTTGTTATAAGTGTATAATAACAGCCATGTAGTATGACACACAACTCTGAAACGTAGCATACAACACATTTATAGATGTATGGCATTTGAGATATTCTAGTAAATTCTCTAATGCTACTCCTAGTTACTAGCGCTAAAAGTGCCGTGAAAGACTAATTAGCTTTCCTTATTCTTCAATCTGTATTTACACACACAGAGAGAGAGAGAGAGAGAGAGAGAGAAGAGAGACAGAGACAGAGAGAGACAGAGAGAGAGAGAGAGAGAGAGAGAGAGAGGTGAGTTCTTATTTACATTTAAATTGGAGAAATACTATCAGAAAGTTCTGAATAGAAGGCAAAATGAAACCTTTGATCCAGGGCCTTTGAATATATATGTTTATGTGTATATAAGTATATACATTATACATATATTCATATGTACTATATATACATATATATATGCATACACACACAATCTCATTTACAGTGTAATGATCATAAATCACTATTTTTAACTTCATCGTGAAACTTTTGAAAGAAAATGAAATACAACTTTGTGTCTAAACAAATGTGGACGGCGAATGTCAGAGAGCTCAGCTGGAGCCTGGCTCTCAGGAGCCCCTGTTATAAACAGATGGTGATACTTCTTGTACCACACTGTACCTTCATTTGCATGGACAAGAAAAATCATACCCAAGTCCCTTTTTTTTCTGTCAACTGTGATATATATCTTCCTTACAAATTTAAAATCTGTCATATTTACCCTCATGAGTAAACTCCATGGTTCACTGTCCTATTTCAACAGTGAATGTGCATTTATGCTCTATTAGCATATAAACCAAATAAGGTTTCAAATACTAAAATATGATGCTCTGTATACATTTATCATGGCTGGCTCTAATGTCAGCTTGCCACAAATTAGAATCACCTGAATAGGGAGCTGAGCCTGAAGAGTTGTGGGATCGCCTGGATTGCTATGAGAAGGCTCACAGACAGGACTGTGGGTGGCACCTTCTGGTGCAGCCGGGGTAAGGAAGGGTATTTCAAGAGGGAGATTATCTCACCTGCGGCTTGGTCTGTGTCTGGCTCCTGTGTTGGTTTGTCCTCTTGCTTCTGCTGCCTTGGGTGATAGCAGAACCTGCATTTCCAGGCTTTCACTGGAGACTGGGGAACAGAAGCTCCCTGGGCACTGTCTGGGTCTCCTGCATCAGATTGAGACTATGGTGCCCCCCTACCTTGTGTAATGAGTAACTACAGGTTGCCCAGCCCCAATGACAGTGTCGTGGGACTACTCTGATCATTGAGGTATCCAGACCCAAGGATCAAGTAACTATCATGTCCTCAGCTCTTAGGCATAACTTAGCTGTGTGACCTAGGCTACTGTGTTAAGTTAACACATACACACACACACACACACACACACAGAGTGAGGGGGGAGACAAACAGATAGAAGCAAAGAAACAGAGATAGATAGATAGATAGATAGATAGATAGATAGATAGATAGATAGATAGATAGATAGATAGATAGATAGATAAAGTCTCCTGGGTTCTGTTCCGCTCTGACAAAATCACCACTTTATGCTTTAAATTTTAAAATCATGGCTGAATAAGAACAACAATGCCAACCAACCAGAGCTCCCAGGGTCTAAACCACTACCCAAAGACTATTCATGGACAGACCCATGGCCCCAGCTGCATATGTAGCAGAGGATGGCCTTGTTGGGCACCAGTGGAAAGAGAAGCCCTTGGTCCTGCCAAGGTTGGACTCCCAGTATAGGGGAATGTGGGGGGACTGAATGGGGAGGGGAACACCCTTATAGAAGAAGGGGAGGGGAAGGGGATAGGGGGCTTATGTCCGGGAAACTGGGAAGGGGAATGATGTTTGAAATATAAATAAAAATAAAATATCCAATTAAAAAAAGATATTTGGTTCTACTTCACCCATCTTCCTCTAACCTTTTAGCAGCCTCCTGCAATATGGAGATATTACTCTTCTTTCCTTCTGGACTAACAGAAA
Source organism: Rattus rattus (assembly GCF_011064425.1). NCBI lineage: Eukaryota > Metazoa > Chordata > Mammalia > Rodentia > Muridae > Rattus > Rattus rattus. Next base: position 79,944,667 of record NC_046161.1, on the reverse strand, counting down.
AGATTTATTTACGGAATAAACGATGTATCTCTTTTCAACTATCGGCGACTATTCAATGAATTGGTGTCCCTTCAACTCTGGGAACATTTACATACAGTAACCGTTCTCTAATTAGGTGGGATTTTGAACAAGGATATTTTGTTCTCTTGCATCTCCCACTGTGAGTTACAAAGGAGTCAAGAACACCCAGCAATAATGGTGTCTGTGATGTTTGTTAGTTATAAATAATTAGAGAAGCATTTACTTACCCAGAGCCCCTGTCTTTAAAGTTTTCACAGTTATCAGTGGCCAAAGTTAAGAATCTCTACATCATTGCAAAGAAGAGTTCACGCCTGCCCCAACTGATTCTATCAGAGTCTTCCTGATTCAAACAAACTTAAGTCAGGCAAGAGGACCTGCGCTGTCACAATGGCAGGGAGTGGAAATATTGTTCCAACAATGTAGATGCCACTCTTCCACCTCAGATCTTCTAGACTATGACTTACATGTGAGATCGGTTATACTAAAGTTCATGGGTTTGAAGCACCTACAGGATAAGTTTCTCTTCTGCAAAGCAGAATTTACATTATAATGCACAAAGCACATTTGTTTTGTTATTGGGTATCACTTTTGTCTGTGGCGGCAGAAAATTGAGAGGGGTCAAGTTAATATAAACAACTCTCCCCAAAACTAAAGCTGACTTTATACAATATAAAATATAAAATTTCATACCTTTTGAAGCAAAAATCACAAAATGTCACCTGACCCTACAGGACGTTTTGTGGAATGTGCGTTGTGAAATGTTTCTGTTGAGGTTGGTCTCCCCTGTTCATTTCTGACAAAGGCTCTTATCACTTGGAAAACTGATGCTCAATCACAATAAACTCGACTTTACTAAAGCACTTCCGAATCTTTTAAAAATTATACCTCATTGTGTTTCCATTAACAGTTGAATTTTCCATTCACAAATCTTCGCACAGTAAATCTTTTTTTTAATTTTTTACTACTATAAATAAGACCTGGATAAATATCTTTATTCATAAGATATCTTAATGAATATTTCCTTGAGTAGATAGCATGAAAATTAAATGTAGATTAAAAGGAATCGCCATCTTAATAGTATATAATAGCATTTTTTTTAGCCAAAAAATTTCAGCAAAGGGTACAAGGGTGGGCAATATATCCTTTGCCTGTTGTTGGTTTAATCCCATATTAGTTACCTCTCTAACTGTTGTTGGAAAATATCTTACAAAACTTAAGACAGAAAAAGTGCTTCTTGATCGACATTCAAGGGTAAGATCCACTGTGATGTGCATATCTTTGAGACAGGAACCTGGGGCAGCTGGTCACATTGAAACCAGTTTGAACCAGAAAGGGATGGAAGCTAATATCAGTCCACCTTCTCCTTTCCGAGCTGTCCAGAACCCCAGCCCAGGCAATGGTTGAGTTCTCCTGACCTCACTGAAGGACGCTAGAAATGCCCTCACAGATGTGCCCAGATGCTAGTCTCCTCGACCACTCAAGGCTCTACTATGCTAGCAATATTAACCATCACAACAGCCCCCATCCCCATCTAGAGTTCTTATACACGAAATTGTAGCCCCCCACATCCTGGAAATTTAATATAAACAATCATAGGGGAAATTAAACAGGAAGGGAAGTTAAAGGGAGAAGGTAGGAGGAAGGGAAGAGGTGGAAACTGAAGAAGGAGGCCGGGGGGAAAGAAAGCACAGCAAGAAAGGATGGAGGATAGACGGCAGGAAGAGTGGACTTTTCTAAAGTACACAGAACCTGCAACGTTCTCCATGTCCAAAATACAGAGCTTAAGTAAAATAGTTCTTGCCAGCATCCCTTTTCTCCGGTTGAGGATTGAGAATACTTTCCATCACAAAATATATTCAAAAACATCTTCCTTCACAGCAGCCTTCCTTCCTGAAGTCTAAGCTTTAAAAAAATGTCAAAAACAATAACACATTTAAATGAGTCTGCTTCTCCTTCTGTCAGTCCACCAGTCTCCATACACATCACTTCACTTGATTCTCTGGCCAATTATTAGGAAGTAGATATTATTACACCAAATTAAAAAATGAAAGAAAGAACTCAGGGCCCAGGCAGGCTCTCTGCCAACAAGCAGATACGAAGGCCAGGCAGTTCTCCTATCAGTAAGTCATTTCTTTAATCAACTTTTAATGGCTGATTTTCCTTTGCTTCAAGGTCTTAGTGGCTTCTTGATTTCAGTCCACTTATCTGATCTCTTGTGTGGGTATTGCTTGGGCATTCTTGGAGCTGTGCCTTCTAGTCTGGGCCTCTTGCCTAGCTCCTTCCCACTGTCACTGCCCACTTTTCAGCTTGTCAATTTGCCAGGTTTGTATTATTGAATGGAGTGTTGCTTCTAGTCATGTTTGGGACGTTAAGAGACTTTGCTACAAGTTCTAATGTAGATATTTCCCCTGATGTGTAACCCTCTGACTCCTAGTTCATCCTTAGGTCTGGGCTGTTAATTCTCTGTTAGTTTCTTGTGTCTACTTACATCAGCATGCTAGGTAGAAGAGTTGTCCTTTAATGCCCTGTCCTTCCCCACAATGCCCCAGTGGCTATCCTACTGTGAACACACAATCAGATCTGTACTTGGCCTAAGACCATTGCAGTGAAAGTGATTTTTGCCATTTTCAGTCCTGAAAAATGCTTGAGTGTTCAGTCAATCCTTAATACCCCTGTTCCACTGGCTTGAAGAAGTCCTTTGAAGCCACACGTTAAGATGGCAGAGTGACATTCAGAAAGAGGCTGGATCAGTCACTGCAGGGACTCAAGAGCCAACTATACACAAAGAAAGTTCACCTTGGACTGTCTGTGAGCAAGAAATGAACTTCTGTCTTAGTGCGTCATGCCATGTTTGTGGGTATACACATTTGACCAATGAGCATATCCTAATTATAGAACTATGAATATGCTATAAGATCCTTGCTTATTGAAGATTTGGTGTTCTTGTTTGACTGTATAACATAATTAAAGACATTCATTTTCATTTTCTCCAGAGTCCAGGATCAAGCCCAAGACTGGGAGTGTGTATATGCACATGGGCACCTTGTGCCTATGTCAGTGTCTCACTTGTCTGTCACTCATGTCACTAGTGCTCTCAGAAGCCAGAAGAGAATGTCAGGTTCCCCTGGGATTAACGTTATTAATGTCTGTAAGTCACCATGTTGATGTCATGGATTAAGCCCAGCCCCTCTGGAAGAGCAGCCAGTATTCCTAGCCGTGGATCTATCATTCTACTCTCTATCCAAGACCTCTTACATACTATGCAAATGCCCTACCACAGAGCAGCATGTAGCCCTTAAATTGTTTTGAGGGAATGCCTCACTGTGAAGCCTCGGGTTGGCCTTTAACCCACTAGCTCCAACAGGTCTCATACTTAATGATCCTCTTGTCTCTGCTGCTCCAAGAGCTGGGACTATAGAAGTGTACAGCCATACCCAGCTAAAATACGCGTGTGTTTAAATAGCTGAGAGAGAGAGAGAGAGAGAGAGAGAGAGAGAGAGAGAGAGAGAGAGAGAGGGAGAGAGAGAGAGGGAGAGGGAGAGAGAGAGAGAAAGAGGGGGAGGGAGAGAGAGAGAGGGCAGAATGGCTCTGTAACCCCTTCCCATTGTAACTGTCAGCAGCAGCGTGCCATGAGCCCGACAAATCATTCTTTGGAGTTTTGAAGATAAGCCAGGCAGAAAAACTCATTAGCAGATCTTGGTGACTTTTGAGATGTGTGTGTGCAGAACCTATGAGGATGTTAGAAACATAAAAGGGAATCACCTTCCTGTGTCTCAATTCAGTGGGCAAGATCAATTGTCCACAGGAGAAGTGGTTTGTCTGGAGCAGGACGGTGCACCTCGCTTTGGATGGTGGCACTGGCTCAGAGACTGCCAGCCTGTCTCATCCAGTGATGTCCCCTTCCCTCCTTTCATTAAGCCCTTCCATCTGTTGTCATCTATCCTTAGCCAAAATCCCCTCATCTCTGCTTCTGACATGTGTTTAGCACGTCACTGAGTGATCCTGCCTGGGTTTCTAAGTATGAATATCGTTTGGATTTGGAAATGCCTTGCCAGAAACCAGGATTGTCTTAAAGGGAGGGGGAAACAGCAAAATGTAATTTACTCACTTTTCAATTGAATTTTATTTATATTTTTTTAATGAAAAAGCTCTAATCAAATACTTGCCTAGTTCAGTGTCTACACCTTCTATTTACTTATCTTGTTCGGATTAGGATGAATCCTTACGTTTGTATATTTTGACATTTAGACTACCCAACTCTGCGATACATGAACCTTACCACAAGGCAATGTTGCTGACTAAAAGATACCTAACGGGTCCAAAGAGCAAGAGACATTAAGACCCAAGTAATCCGACAGCTGTGTGCAGGAAAACACACCTTCATGACTTTGTATAAATTAAAATCCACTTTAAAAGTAATTTGGGGACCACAAGAAGACCTAAAAAGTCAACCAACCTGGGCCCATGGAAGCTCACAGAGACTGAACCACCAAATACAGAGGATGCAGGGTCTGGACCTTAGCCCCATACACAGTTGTAGCAGATGTGCAGCTTGGTCTTCATACGGGTCCCCTAACAATTGAAGTCAGTGCTGTTTCTGACTCAGCTGCCTACTATTCGGTCCTAACTGGACTGCCTAGTTGGGCTTCAATGGGAGAGAATGTGCTTAGTCCTGCTGGAACTAGATATCCCAGGGCAGGATGATACCCAACTGGGACTTCCTCTTCCCTGAGGAGAAGGGGAACTGGGAAGAGAGGAGGGAGGTGCTGAGACCAGGATGTAAAGTGAATAAATAAATATATTATTGTGGAAAAAAGAAAAGAATAAAGAGAAAAATTAGTAGCTTTGGGGTTTGTTTGATAATAGATCTAAATATTCCAAAAATGTCCCTACTCTGGGCTGCTTCTCTCAAGCAACTTTTCCTTACATCGTCTTCAGTCATTTCATGCCCATGGTCACACCAGAGTCACTGTCACCTTTAGTATCCATCCCAGTGTGGCATTACTTCATTACCATACTCCAACTATAGCCTTTTTCTGAAATAAATCTCACTCCATCATTCCTGACCCACCTAACTTTGTTTTGAGTTCTTTGAGTTGGCCAAATTGTAGCCACACATGTCTCCTCACAAGCCACCATCTACCCCAACTCCCCACTTAGGCCTTAGATGTCTCTTTGTCCAATTACTTGTAATCAAGCATAAAACTATTTCAAAATATGTTCTATTGGAATCAATTCCCTTCCACTCCAGCTCTGCTGATTGGAGACTGCATTGGCTGGTTTTTTGTGTCAACTTGACACAAGCTAGAGTCATCAGAGAAGAAGGAACTCAGTTGAAGAAATGCCTCCATAAGATTTAGCTGTAAGGCATTTTCTCAATTAGTGATCAATGGAGAAGGGTCCAGCCCATTGTGGCTTGTTCTATCCCTTGGCTGGTGGTCCTGGGTCCTATAAGAAATAGGCTGAACAGGCCATGGATTACATACCAATAAGCAATACTCCTCCATGACCTTATGCTCCTGCTTCTAGGTTCCAGCCCTGCTCAAGTTCCTGTCTTGACATCCTTCAATGATGGACTATTATCTAGAAGTTTAAGCCAAATAAACACTTTCCTCCCCAAACTGCTCTTTGATCATGGTGTTTTATAACAATAGAAACCCTAAGACAGAGAGAGACCTTTCCTATACATAGCATATCAGCCTTGCATGCATGCCCCTATGCTGACTTCTGAAGACTTGTACAGAAACCTGCATGGCATATCCACTGCCTTTGGCATGGTGGAGCCCCCAGGCACCAAAGTGCCATTAGTTGCTATCTTCCTTCAGTGGCTAACCTGAGTCACCTTAGTGGATAACATTTCCTCTACTTCACAGGAAGATTAGAAAGTGCCTTTGGGGGAATATCTTTCTCACATTCCATTCCCCATACAGACAGATTTATCTATAACTGTGCCATCCATCCAGAAGGAAGAAACATCTCAAGACTGGTCTCTCCTGTTCTGTAGATCCTATCTGCTCTCTATTACTCAGGGACTTTACCTTATCGATGATCTCTTCTCTTTTCCTGCAGCTTTCAGCTTCCTGTCAAGTACATTCTTCTGTTCCAATCACACTTTCAATCTTCTTCCATCTTTAACAAAACTATGCTTGTCTTCTCTTTAGTCTTTTGCTCTGCAGTCACAAACCCCATAAAGTTGTGTATGCTTCCTGTCCTTATACCCTCCCGTTTATTCCTTAGTATTTTGCTCTCTGCTTCAACATCAATGATACTACCTAAATTACTAAATTCTGTTTAATAATGTTAGTGGTCTACAGGCTTCTATGTATGAAGTCCAATTTTACAATCTCATTTGATCTTCTTGAGATATTCAGTATTCTTAGGTATAATTACCTTCTTCACATGCCTTGCCCTGGATTCTAGAACAACATCTGCCTGTTTGTACTCTTACTTTTTTGATCAATCTTTCTCATGCCGACTTCTGGAGTCTTCTTCTCCATGCCAAAAGATACTTTTAAATGGTGTAAGTGAGGTGAACCAGACACAGAAATATGATGTCATTCTTTTGTGGAATCTAAAGAAGCCAGTGGCAGGGGAATAGAAAGAATGGCAGTTACCAGTGGCTATGGGGGTAAAGGGGAGAGGGCTAGCCAGGGAGTACAATGTCACAGTTGAATAGAAGGGATAAGTCCTGATGTTCTCATATGTAATATGATCAGCACAATTATATTGATATTTCAAAACAGAGGAAGAGGTTTGGGTGATAAACTTGACACAAAAATGTTAAATATTTGATATAGTAAATAATTTGCCCTCTAAGGTGTACAGTTATTAAACGTCAACTAAAAGCAAAAGATAATGAGAAAACAACAGGACAAGAGAGAGAACATTTTGCTCTTTTCTAGCTTTCTGCACAGACACAGATCTGACTCCCTTGGTCACTGCTCCCATGCAAACCCCTGATAGGTAGGCTCACCAACCACTCACTGGACTCCTTTACATTCAGGCTCCTGAAGGTTCTCAGTATCCTCTGACCCCTCCCCATTTTATTCTCTAAGATCCAGGAAAAGGAAAAGGGGGGTTCTGCAGAGGTGGCCCAATGTTTAAGAGTACTGCTCGTCCATGGTTCAGTTTCCTGCACCCATCACTCACAGCATGGGACGCACAACTGTGTCTCCAAAGGATCTGATACTTTCTGCTGGCTTCCGTAGGAACCCACACACACATGGGATATACTCACACAGATACACTTGCATACACATGAATAAAAGATAAAGAATTTTTAAAAGATGGATGAGAAGTAACTCAACATTTACTAATGTGCAATATTGAGAGGAGTTAAGACCTGACATGGAAATCAAGAAATTCAAGTTCAAAATCTTTGACCTGGCGCTGAATAGCTACAGGACTGTGAGCTGTTTATAATGATGTCTTTGCACTCTGTTTCCTCATTTGCAAAGTAGAAAGGACAATAGTAGTCAACTCAAAAGGCATGACATATGTCTGCGACATTGTGGGAATTATAGACTTGTGTAGTATTTGACAAATTATGACGTCTACATAATCATTATTAGATTGTTTGCAAGCAATAGCTGGGTGCTAGGACTGAATGCCATCAGTGACAATCACTTTTCTATGGGAGGAGTCAGAGCCTTGCATTTCCCAATCTCCCTTGCAGATAGGCATGCAGTCAAGTAGAGCCAGACTTCAATCCTACAGCGAGAAACGGGAGAGCATTGGTGCCATGTACTCTGCCATGATGAGGGCAGCAATGGAAGGCACCAAGATGCAGACACTGAAGGAGAGCCTAGTGTGCAGCAGCGCAGTGGTGGCACAGAGGCCCACGGGTGGCACCATGCCCAGAGGTGACAATGGGGCTTTGACTGTGCTAGCCCCAGAGATAGTGTTAGTATTTTAATTTGCTAGGTAACTAGCATAAGGCCTGCCTCTCCAATCTCTTCAGAGATTCTGAGCTCGACCCATAATACACCCCAAGTTCTGGATTAAATATGATGAGAGCAACCATTGACAACTGATATTATTCACATGGCCATAACAATGTTGGTTCCATTGCAAGTGAGTACTAGCTTGGCATTGCTGGGGGCTGGGACTCTGCTAACTTTTATTTCTCAGGTGCCTTCTTCATGTGTCTTCCTTATTCTTGCCAGTGAGACATCAGTAGAATGAAGGCATGCGCCGCCTAACCATCTTTTCTACAGTATTCTAGGCAATAGCATTGAGACAAGCATAGGCAAGGACAGCCTGTGCTACCAAGGCCTAGAATCCTACTGCTGGGTTTTGGTTTTGCTTTGCTTTTTTATTTTGCATTTATATAGATTTAGTGGCTCTGTCTCAGAGACTGCAAAGTCTAAGACACAAGGAAGGGTGGGGATATAGCTCTGTGATAGACTGACTACACATATACACACAGAAAGAAGACACAAGAAGTTCAAACCTTTTGCGGATTTTGAAGTGGGATCTCATACTTTTTTGTCTTATTGCCATTATCTCTGTTCATAATTTACATTGCATATTAAATTAAAATTGATATTTTAAAGCTCAAAATGCATGTGACCCAGCTTGAGATGTAGTCAGAGATGTCCTAATTCCGACCTCCTTGGAACTGGCTCTACAGAAAGCCATAGGCTTCTGACTTCCTTCAAGGTGGTTGTCGAGGTCTCTATGGCCTCACAGTATCTGCCGTTCCATACCTCCAGTGAATGTGGACTCTAGGTTATGCAGCATCTTCTCCGTGACTCCCCAGTTCATGTCAGTGACTTCACTGCACCCCTATCTTTTCTCCAACCATTCTAGAACTTTTTCTTCTAGTCCCTGTATTATGATTCTCTGTTTAAGATAACCAAGAGTTTTCTGTTTTCATGACTGACACAAGAACCAAAGTATGTAAAATTCCGTCATGAATTCTTGGCAACATCTCTTGCACTTCCTCAAGGGAGAACTTTTTGAGTGTTCTTTGAATAATCCTTAATCAAAGTGATAATCCCATACCATGTATATAGCACATACATAATTCACGATATAAATCAAGTTAAAAGGCTGAAGACAAGAGCTGAAGACAGCTTGTCTAGGGTTGTGACATGGCTTTGGCACTTGTGTGAACTCAGTGAGTCATCTCTGCCCATCTACAGTAGAGAATGAGTGCTTTCACACTTGGGTTTCTGATCACACTGGACCCACAGACTGTCAGTATCTGGGGGTCTAGGATAGAGCCTGCCCTATTGAAATCACTCAGATAACAGTAGGTGTGTAGTTATTGTTGGTTTTATTATGATGCTGATTTCTTTCCTAGAGTTAAAGGAAGCCAAAAATCAAAGAACAAACTGAAATCTGGATGAATCATAATTAAATCCAAGGTGAGTGAGTCTTAGTAAAAGTTCAGTGGTTTTCTGGAATTAGATAAAGAAGAGACTCTGGCAGAAGACTTGAGGAACAGTGTGGGCAAGAGAACCTGTGCTCCCAAGGCCTAGAGTCCTACTGCAGGTCATTGTTTTTGTTTGTTTGCTTGTTTGTTTATTATAGGTTTAATGTCTCTGTTCCACAGACTCTGCAAAGTTTAAGACACAGAAAAGGGTGGGAATGTAGTTCTGTGATGAAATATGTAATAATATATATATATATGTATATATATGTGTATATATGTGATATACATGCAGAAAGAGGGGGGAGAGAGAAAATATAAGACACAAGGAGGAGTTTAAGCCTATTGCACTTTTAGAAGAGAGATCTAATACTATTTTATGTTATTGCCATTATCTCTATTCATAATTAACATTGCATATTAAATTAAAATTGTTATTTTAAAGCTCAAACTTTTTTTTTATTCATAATTAACATTTCTATTAAATTAAAATTGTTATTTTTCCCTGCTTTCAAACCCTCCCCTTTTTATACCCTCCCAACCCCTCCCGTGTCTCCCCAACAGTCTAAATAAATTCTAATGTATAGTCTTTGGGTGATGGCTTGGTAAAATTAATTGGCATTGCTTGTCTCGATTTATTTCTTTCTCTGATTCCTTCAACTTAGGGGTCCTGCTGATTTTTAAAGCTCAAACTTTTAAAAAATAACATCAAATTAATCCAGTTGTATTTATTTCCATTGTTTTGACATCAAATACCAGTCTGGCGTGTTGATCAGCAGGCAAAGGTGCTTGGCACAAGGCTAATGACCCATATGTGCTCAGTTCCTAGAACATACATGGTAGAAAAACACTCACTTCCGAAAGACATCTGTTCTACGACCTCCACGTGTGTGCCAAGTCATATGTGTGCCCCCATACATACAAATTAATAAGGAAGCACAATCAAATATATCAAATACTTAGTTTGCTAGAAAATGTGAAGCATTACTTCAGATAGCTAAGTTTCGTTTCAAAATTAGAAAACAAAATATTACCACTATCTTGTGAACAGTTAATTTTTTAAGAAGTAGCTTTTTGTTTTGCTGCAATTTGAGACATAGAACTCTCATATTTTAGGGCGATGGGGGATTAAAAAACAAGACAATTTACACTAAGCAAAAATCTTTCCATGTAAGTGTTTTCATGAGGAGAGTCTATTCTACATGTGCCAAGATGCGTGCTTGTGTATTTTTATACTGAACTTTAACAAGTGAAATTCTGGCACTCATGTCAGAGACCCGTTTCAATAAAAATAACAAAAGTCTGAAACTTCCCACATGTCTCCCACTGCCTTCCATGTAACACCTGATGAGCCACCATCGGAACCAATCACAGCCATGCAATGTCACACCACTTCGGTGGGTAAACAGTTCATCCAATTATCAAATATCTGCTCACGATTGCCTAGTAGGAACTCATTTCATTTAACTCTGCACAACCATCCAAGAAGAATTATCAACATGGCTATGCGCAATTATCAACAAGCATATGTGTAATAGCAACTAGTGTTGGGTATTTAATAAGGCACTTTATCTGTGCCAACTCCATTTTCTCTGAGTAAAGCCAACTGTTATCCCCATCTTAGATGAGGAAACTGAGACACAGAGTGAGCAGCAGCTCCCACAGTAAGGCACAGACATAAAGAAAGAGGTGGGCAGAGTAAGGACTTGAACCCAGGTTGGTCAGGTTCAAGGTTTGCTATAGGTTGCATGGTCTTATACACGGGATCTTCAACATGATTGATGGCAGACTGTTATTTGCTTAAACAAGTGTGTTTCTCTCTCTCTCTCTCTCTCTCTCTCTCTCTCTCTCTCTCTCTCTCTCTGTGTGTGTGTGTGTGTGTGTGTGTGTGTGTGTGTGAAGTGGAGAGAGAGAGAGAGAGAGAGAGAGAGAGAGAGAGAGAATGTGCCATACATGTGCCTGTACATGTGCCATGCTGCCTGTGTGAATGTCAGAGGACAACTTCAGTTGTTGTTTGAGCTAGGTTATTTCTCTGTTGTTCACTGTTGGAGGAAGGTCTTGTGCAATGTATATTCAAAAACTGATTTCTGTGCCACAAGATCTAGTTACAGTCCAGACATGGGCACTGTCATGAATATTAAAGAATATTCATGTAAATTCATGCAGTGTAAAGAATGTTTTCAATTATCTCTGTTTAATAAAAAGCTGAACAGCCAATGACTGGGCAGAGGAGATAGGAAGGCTGGACTTCTGCTCCCAACCAGGGGTCCAAGGGAGGAGATCCAGGAGAGTTAGCCAGGTGGCAGTTGAGGGTCCAGAAGAAGGGCCATGAGGCAGGTGAAAGAAGAAGGTCACCATGAGGTCAGTCAGGCATGAGGAGCAGTCACCAAGGGAGTACTCCATGAGGACAGATAGCTACAGAGTGTGCCAAGGAAAGATTAAATGCAAGTAACTCAGGGCATATGGCCGGAAAGTAGCTACTTAGCATAGAGGGTTAGGAATATCTGTTCAGTTATTGTGCTGAAAGCTTGTAGAGTAGATCATTAGGTCTCTGTCTAAACTACTTGGGAGCTAGCTGGGTTAGAAAAAACTGCCACTTTTAAATTCATCCTACAGTTCACAAGTTTCCAGGAATTCTCCTGTCTCTGCCTCCAACTTTGCCACATTTCTGAAGAATTGAACTCAGGTCCTCAGGTTTGTGTGGCAAGCACTTTACCACCAAGATACCTCTTCAGTTCCCTTTCTTTTGTTTTTAAAAGCCAAACACAAGTGTTCAAAATTATAACTGACTTCTCTCATTCTAACTCTGGGTTGTTGGACTTTGACTCAAATGTCTTCTATTTTCCCTTCTTCGGAAATGTATATCATTATAACACCTGCACACCCAGACAAATATGTCTGAGGCATGCTAAATAAAAGCAAATACATTTTACTCTGGTCTCTCTTACATTTTAATAGTGTAGAGCGTAGTGCAGAGTTCAGATAATGAAGCCAGGCAAGGTACTATGGGAAGAAGCTTTGTGTCTACTTTAGGGTTAAAATGCCAGGTTCTGATGCAGATCTTGACTATGCTGAACTAGGTTGCTATATTATAGAAGCACTGGGATGCAAAACACACACCAGGCAATTGCTACACAGTACATCTATTCTGTGTCACAGACAGATACAGGCAACTTTGTTGAATTGTTAGCACTTTAATTAGCTTCACTTTATCTCCAGTGATAACTGTCCTTGGGTAAGACAAGTCTTCCTTGTAATAAATTCCACAGTATAGAATAATTAGAGCACTTATTGCTTAGAGCAATAAGCTAAGTTGTTTACCTATTAGATGCTATTAGAATAAATTATCAGCAGAACAAAAATGCTATGCATAAAGACACTAGAATTACATTAGGACAAATGAAAAGGGTAAAACGTAATCCCATGCTCTCATGACTTTAATGTCTTTATTTTCTAGCTTATGCATTACAGATAATTTTGTGAGGTTCTAGTTCCTTCAAAGGGAGGGTGTAATGTCCTCAGTTTCCATCCTCATTCAGAGTTTTCCTGGTGCACGACCTCTGGGATCCTAGGTAATAACGACCTATGATTTTAGGTTATTTACAAATCTCTTACCTGTGTGACAGACACACAAAACACAGTGAGACTCCATTTGGATACTTGAAATTTGCCATGAGGAGATATTCATACCACAGAAATGTAAAAATACTTGGCATGACTTTGATCAGTACTCTGTATATCTAACTGATTTTTTAATGAAGAGATATATACATACTCATATGGATAATTTTGAAAGTGCCTTCTAAGTTTAAGTGCTAATATTCCCATAATTTCAGATGGAATAATTGTGCGAGAAGAACAGTGGATGTTATCAGCACTACAGAATCGTCAGAACGTAGTATATGCTGACTGTCTTGGAGCAGTTGGCCCTGTTGGCTAGGTGTGAAAGGTATTGACTAGATGGGGAATTTATTGTTATAGGCATTAAGTAAGGGTTGGTTCGGGAAGTAGACATCGAAGTGGCCCTGAAATATGGCTTGGTCTCACACTCTAATTGTAATGGATAATTTACTATCCCTAGCTGTAGATCAGAGGTGATATGTGTGCTCCTGCTCCTTTCTGCCATCGCCTGTGCATTTATAACACACCTGGATGACAGTGCTATCAGTGCACTGTATTCCTATGGCTATGGGCTAAGACTGAATTCCATGGGACACGGATGTTGAAATGAAGTCAGAGCTTTTTACTCTTAGAAGCACTTCTTAGGAAGGCCTACGTTAGTCACAAAGAATGGATTACATAGGATTCAAGGTTCCAAGAAAAGGAAAAAGAGCCAGGCTGTAAATTGCACACTAGTGATAAGACTGCCTGCATGGCTTTCAGTGATTAGTTGGGCGATTTTCTCTTTTCCTGGTGCTGTTGGAAAACTCTTTAAGACCCACGAACTGAGCAATTGCTTATAACTGACCCTTTCTACACTGGACAGCTGGCCCTTTCTACACTGACAGTGACAAGATCGGGCTGAGAAGGTCACTGCTTCATCACGAGAAGGAATAGGATGCATAAATTACAGTGTCTCAGAGACATTTTATAAATTGCATAGTTAAAGGTAGAACCTGGAAAGGTAAAGAAGAAAAGACAAGTTAGCGTTTGGCTGTAGTTTCTACAAATGGCTGTTTTGTCTCTCACTCAGTTTGTTTTACTAGTTCTAGAAACTGCTCTCTCACAACTTCATTACAAGGAAATTATACTAACTTGGTTATAGACTCTGAGAGGACATTATAGGAAAATTCTATTTTGTTGATAAATTTTACTCCTGAATTTTGTATCTGGCTTTTAAATTATTAATCATTTTTCTCTCCAGGTTTTTCTGGGGTTGGTGCATAAGCTACTTTTAACACTGTAATTATGAGATTCAGTTTGGTCTCATTTGCTTACTGATTAAGAATGAATGGCTATAACCCTGGCTATTTCTTATATTCATAAAAAGTAGGAATAAAAAGGCATGGGAAGCAGTTGTAAAAGTGTACCGAGTGACTTTCTTCACATATTCATATTGAAAGGCTGAGGTGCTTATTTCCCACGGTTAAGTGCAGTAAACAGCTAAACCACAGTGGTTCAGGGCAGCACAATGACCCCTGCAGAAAGTGCCTGATAGATTTTTCCACCAAAAGGGCATAGAAACAAGTGAACAATCATGGCACAATCGACTGAGCACACACGTGTGACCTGTGTTAGACAGTGGAAATCAGCTATCCAAACTGTAAGAGGCGCTGGGGACTGAGAAAATGTAGGTAGAGCTCAGCTTTCACATGAACTAAAGACCGTCTGTTGGTTCTGACCCCTTTGGAGATATCAAAGGACCCTTTCAGAGGGGTTGCCTAAGACAACACAGGTATTTAAATTGTAATTCATAACTAGCAAGATTACAGTTATGAGGTAGCTACAGAAATAATTTTATGCTTAGGGGTCACTCCAACATGAGGAGCTGTATTAAAAGGACACAGCATCAGGAAGGTTGAGAACTACTGGTCTAGAACACAGCAACACATTTTGTAAACCCATGTCATCCTCACCCCCACAGCCATACGCTCTGAGACAAGGATGTTCATCCACTGAAAAAAAAACTACAAGATATGCACAGACAAAGATAGAGCAAAAATGGAAGGAATGGCCAACCAATGACTGCAACCAATGACTGCTAAATCAAGACCCATCCCACGGGCAAGAACTAATCCCTGACACTATTAATGATGCTCTGTTATACTTGTAGATAGGAGCCTAGTATAACTGTCCTCTGAGAGGCTCCACCCATCAGCCAATGGAAACAGAGTCAAAGACCCACAGTCAAACTTTAGATGGAGCTCCCAGGAGTCTTGAGGAAGAGCTGTGGAAAGGATTAAGGGACCTGAAGAGGATCAGAACTCCACAGGAAGACCAACAGAGTCAACTCTCCTGGACCCTTGGGGGCTCCCAGAAACTGAACCACAAACCAAGGAGTGACCATGGGCTGGACCTGGGCACCCTGTAGCAGATGTGCAGCTAGGTCTTCATATGGGTCCCCCAGCAACTGGAGCAAGGGCTGTCCCTGATTCTGTTGCCTGCCTATAGATTCTGTTCCCCTAACTGTACTGCCTTGTCTGGCTTCAGTGGGAGTCAGTGCACCTAGTCCTGCAGTGAATTGATGTGTGTGGATGGGGTAGGTGATACCCAGAGGTGACTCCACCTTCTCAGAGAAGAAGGGGAGAAGGGAATGGGAGGAGGATCTGTGTGATGAGGTACTGAGAAGAAAGAGGGGGCGATGTTGAGATATAAAGAGAATAAAGTAATTAATGACGAGAGAGAGAGAGAGAGAGAGAGAGAGAGAGAGAGAGAGAGAGAGAGAGAAATAAAAACCAATCAGGTCCTCTTCCATGTTCTCCACAACACAACTTTGTCCCTATGACACAAACATACTCAGAAGCATGGATCCCAGTGAGGAAGAGGGTCTGTGCATACATGTCATCATGTATTCTTGGGACAGACATTTTGAAGCTCCTTTTATAGATTCCTCCAGCCCCGACTGTCCATTGCTGTGGCAAGTTCTTCATGGTTGCAATGTTGTTGCTTTTCTTTTTTGACTTCAGTCTTTTGTTCCGGCTTCTCTCTGTGTCTTCCACACAGTCTCTGCTTCCAGGGACAGCCAAACTAAAATAAGTCCCTCACTCCCTTCCTGTGCTTTGTACGTTTACTCTTACTTTGAAACTTAGTTCAAAGGCTGCCCCTCAAAAGAGCCTCACCCCAGGGACACACCTGATTTTAGTGCCGCTTTGACTAAGGCATCGTAATGGCGCCTGCCCACCATCATCCCTTAGCTATGCATGCTTGTTCACTCTGTTCCTGCTACATGGCAAGCTCCACTAAATGGAGTTAATATGTAAAGCATGTGATTGACAGGAACGAAGAAGAGAATAAATAGAAGTAAAGAGAGGGGAAACAAGACCAGTATCTCTTGTTAACATGAGTCAGAAGTTTCTGACCATCCCAAATGTAGCTCCCTATTACCCTAGGTCTATTTAGTATTTTGGTATTAGTATTAGTATATTAGTATTAGCTCTCTCTCTCTCTCTCTCTGTGTGTGTCTGTGTGTGTGTGTGTGTGTGTGTGTGTGTGTGTGTGTGTGTGTGTGTGTGTGTTTGGCTGTACATGTGCCAAGTACCCATGTGGAAGTCAGAGATCAACTTTCAGAAGTCTATTCTTTCCTTCTGCTGTGGGTCAGGGGATTAAACGCAGGTTGAAGCCAGCCCTTTGACCTGCTGAGTCATCCCAAAGGCCTTCTGAATCCCATCTTTGATCTACCTATTCATCTCATAAACACAGCCCCTGAAATGAGATTCTTACCTTAATTTCTGGATAAAAGCAAAAGAACATGGTTAGATACATTAATTAAACTGTTTCAAAAACATCAGGAAAATGAAACTCAAATACATGCATACACACACACACACACACACACACACACACACACACACACTCCCCTTGATGGACAATCTCAGGGAAAAAGGAAATGAATACTTATGTATGATCCTGTAGTGAAGCAAACTCAAACAGTGGTGCTGTATGTTGCTGGGTAGTATCCAAGCTCTTCAGCCTGTCCGTCTGAGAGTTGAAGAGGGCAAGACCTCACTAACCCAAAATGAGGCTTCTGTGCCATGGAATTACGGTAACATGGGTGGACTTTACCAGTTAAATGGATCTCTCAAAAATACTTAAAAGGTTAATGAGGGAGCTTGTGGGGAGAACATTATTCAAAGCTCGAAGTTCAATTCCCTAGTGCTTTAAATAAACAACCTCCCAGCCCCTTTACTTATGGACAAGAGAGAGTACGAGCAAATTCATTCTTGCCTGGACTGATCCAAGAGTTAACTGAAGTGTGCAAGCAGGAAAGGTTAATTTTTGTCTCACTGATAGGAAAAGTTTTAAATCGGGAAGAAAAAACATAGGTGGTACAAGTATAAATATCTTAAAACCAATATTTTATATGCTACGGGTTGTGACCTGTTAGTGGGACATAAAATCAATGCAAGGATCTTATCCAGAATTTTTAAAAGATAGAACAGAGGATTGCCTTAGAGAAGGAAAATTGTCAGAGTAATCCTTTAAGGACCTATGCACCTAAGCACCGAGTTACAATATAATGATTTCTTCACTCTTATTTCTAGTTTAAAATGTAGGGCTAGAGGTGGCTCATTGCCCAAGTATGTACTGCCGTTGTAGAGGACCAGAGTTCTGTTCCCAACACCCACTGGCTGGCTCACAATCAGCTGTAACTCTCCAAGAGACCTGATACCCTTTTCTGAATACTCTAGGCACCTGCACTCCACCACTCCTGCGCGGGTGCGTGCGTGCGTGCGTGCGTATGTGTACACACAAGGATGTGTGTAGAGTACAAAGTTCAACTTTGGGTGTTGTTGTTCCTCAGCCATGCTCCCTTGACGTATTTTCTCTATTCTTCTGAAACAAGGCCTCTCTCTAGGCCTGAACTTAGTGATTAGGCAAGTCTAGCTACTGATCTCCAGCCTGTCTCCCTCTCCTGTGCTGGAATTACTCGTGTGCACCACCATGAGCAATGTTTTATGTGGGTTCTTAGGTGCCTAGGGTCCTCATGCTTGCAGAACAAGCACCTTACTAATTGAACTACCCCTCCAACCCACGACCGCCATTCTTGATAAAAAGCAGGGTGACGCAGTGGTCAAGAGGGTTTCCGTGACATGATAAAGACTCAAATTCTAATCTGTGTGCAACTTGCCAGGTCTGAGAGCTCAAAGACCTGATTTCATCTGTTTATAAGGATTTAAGAACTATCCCTACTGTTCAAAGGATTAAACGTGATGCACAACTAGTGCAGAGCTAACACAGAAACGATTAGCCACGCCCCTCTTTAGAGCGCCATCTTGAGGAAAACACCATTCTTATCGTGATAGACATTAGTTGAACATAGGGAGACCTAATCTTACTCTGAGTGTTTTTGAAAACAATCATGAAAAGCAGTCCTTGCTTTCATGGCACCCTCAGTCTGGTGTGGTTGTAAAGTCGCACAGCAGAAAATGAAAGTAAAATTGTAGGTCACTAGGTCTGGCCGTCCCTCACTTAACGCATGAGGAAAGTAAGAGGAAGTGTCTAAGTAGGAGAAGCATTAGAAAAAGAACATGGGCCCTACACGTAAGCCCATTCTTTCCGCCAGAGTGGATTTTACTTGGAGGAATGTGTGGCGATTTCTATGAATACGTCTATGTGTGTATGTTTAATAATCTACTGATATAATAGGTATATAGCACATATTTTACAGGTGATGAGGACATTCAAGACGGTGATTTTAGAATCCACATGGCCGACTAACTCTCACTAAACACTTAAGTTGAATTGTGTCTAATGAATATAGCCACAGTCAACATATGATTACAATTAGGTACGATGTGACAAATGGGATCTGGTCACAAACCATCGACCTTTTTTAATTGTGGCTAAAGACATACAACATAGGATGCAACACTGTGACAAATTTAAGCACCTCATTTGGTTGAGAAAGTGCATTCACACTGTTGTGTAACAAAGCCCAGAAGTTTTCCATTTCACAAAATGAGAACTCTCTATCCATGAAACAATAATTCTTTATTTCCTCCTCCTCTCGTCCCCTGGGATCCACTGTTCCGGTTCTATTTCTGTGAGACTGATGCATCTAGATACCTCATCTAAGTGAAATCACAAGTATTAGTCTTTTTGTCGCTAGTTTATTTTACTTTGTACACTGTATTAAGATGCATTCCTGTGGTATCATGCCTTAAGGCTTCTTTCCTTTTTTATTCATAGACCATTGTATATATACCTCACTCTTTGCATATAGACCACATCCGTTTGCATATATACCACATTCATTGCATATATACCATGTCCACCACATATATGCCATATCCATTCCATATGGACCACATCCATTGCATATAGACCACATTCATTGCATATAGATCATATCCACTACATATAGACATACATTCCATATGGACCACATCCATTGCATATAGACCACATTCATTGCATATAGACCACAAACATTGCACCACCAGATATGTGGCCTCATTCATATGTGGATGGAGACAGGCTGCTTCCCTACCCTGGCTATGTGAATAAGGCTGCTATGAATACACTTCTCAAAAACCTCTCAAGACTTGACTCCAGATTCTCTTGAACACTTACCCAGGAGTGGACCTGCTAAATGATATGGTTGTATAAGTTTAATCCAAAATAATAGTTTTATTCTATTTTAATACTATTTCTAAGATTATGGCACCATTTTTGTATGTCCACCAACAGTACACGGGTATTTCAATTCTTCACATTCTCACATCTTTGTCTGCACTGATTTTCCATAGTTTAATAATAAATCTTTTCACGATGGAAAGTTATCCATTAATATTTTATCAAAACAAAGAAGCTGTCATTGAGACTGGAGTGTGTTTATTAAGCCATTGTTATTCCTTATAAAATTATGTTCATTTAATTAAAACCTGTTTGGCTTAGCACACTTGAAATTAAAATATCATTCATTCATCAATATGAGTGACTACTGAATCAGATAGAGTCCAACATTCCCCCAGCTTTCCACACTATTCATACTGTAGAAGCTACTAATACCACATATAATTAAACGCTATATGCATCCTTTTCCTAGTTACATTTTTAAATCTGGATAAAGAGCATGAATGAACCAAACAGTAAATATCATAGACTTTGTAAGTCATAAGACTGTGTCATAATCACCTAGTTCTTCTAATGTAGCATGAAGTTCCTCAAGACAATACATACATGTATGGTCATGGATGTGTGCCAATAAAACTTTATCCATAACAATAGATGGCAGACTCTAGAGAACTCAAGCCTTATTGTTTCCCATTATTTCTTGTGCGAATTTCACACAATGATACAAACAATAATAAAAAGAAGGTGAATAATTAGGCTGTGATAGATTCTTAGTATTTAGTGCTTTTGAACTTTTAAGCTAAGATAATTCAATTTTTGTCAATGGTTTAAGTTAAAATCTAGATCCCAGCATTCCTGAGAATTTATGAAGTAGTTACAAATTCTTACAGTCTGCATGGATCATTCCATCTCTCCAGTATCTCCAGGCCTCAGCTACAGTCATGCTCACTGAAATCCTTGCCCCATGCGGCCTATCAACTTTTAAGACCGCTTGGAAGGAATGTAAGAGAGGGGTAGGAGGAGACAAGTGTGGAAGGCTGTCTTCCAAGCTTAACAGTGCTCTTGTGTTCTTAAATGCTCATCAGTCAAGATTTCCTGCATAAATTCTCTGCAAAGTTGGACCTATCATGGAGAGGGTGAGGAGTTCATCAGTCCCCACTTCTTCCTGAAAATGTATGCCTGTTAATGATTGGTAATGATTGGTGTGCGGGGAAGGGAGACATTTCATCCCATGGTGTTGTGACTGTTAAAGTGTCTATGCTCCTATAAACAACCCAGAAGAAATTCACGGGGTCACCAAAGAAAAGGATAGTAAAAATGAAGGGCTAATACGGAAGGAAAGAATTCATGCAAATGGGAGATGGACAAGAGAAGATGATTTGTGTGTGTGTCTATGTAAATATTATCAAAATAGATTATGCACAAGTATGAAAATATCAAAATGAAAGCCATTATTGTGTATAATTAATGTGTGCTAGTAAAATCATTAAGCATTTTAAAAATGCGTACATTCTCAATCTGTACATGGTGGTTCATGTCTGTAGTCACAGAACAGACAAGGCCATGACAGAATATCAAGCTCCACACCAGCCCAGTTTCTCAGTATCTATTCCACGACCTTACACACACAAAAGCACCCCAACCTATTCATGTGGGCAGTCTGGCCCTAAAGCACTGATGTTTCTGATAAGACCTGCCCCAGTTCTAAACTCGGAGTTAAAAAGCTAAAAGTCGTGCGGTTGTATTGTCACCTTTAGTCTAGGTGAATTTATGTACACTTTAGATGTTTCTAAGATTATTCCAGAGTTTTCCGATGTGGGACTCAAGAACTTGCTGGAAAGTATGATGCAATGAAGACAGTACCTGTGAACAGAAGGAGGGTGTTGCATTTTAAATTGGATTAGTGCAACTGATTTCATTTTTCATTATCATCTCGGCAGAGGGTGGTGGTGACATTCAGTACCCTATGTCTGTGAAGGTAGGTATGACTATGGTGACTTGCAAGTGACAGCTAACCTGGTGCTACAAGGGCAGATCATCCCGTGTCATCTGAACTTGAACGTGTGGCATTAAAGACTATATATAGTCGTTAGTCTTCTCCATGAACCGTGAACTTTAAGCTCTGAAAAAAAATACTGAGGTTGTTAAGGCAAATTCAAACTACTAAGTGATATTAACTTTGCAATTTTGACCTGCATTTCCCTTCACCATGCTCTCTCTTTCTCTTCTCCCCATGCCATAAATAACTGAGAAGCAAGACCTCGTTTACACAGACCTGGTTTTCATTGGGTCTGGCCTCAATGCCACCATTTCTGAGTTTTCCTTCCTAGACCCTCCCATTCCTACTATAGGCTTATCATTCTCTTCTTTTCTTCACTAGTGTATTTCTCTCGCATGCTGTAGAAGATGTTTGCTGAATACAGCACACGGTAGCCCTTGAATCAATTTGAGATATCAAGTTACATTAAAATGTATGTGGTTCTTCAAATCGAAGGCGATCCTTGCATCCATATTTATCAGTCCGCCATATCCCATCATCCTCCACTGTATCCCATCATCCTTTTGCTATTGTTAGGTTCTGCTGCTGGCCTTACTGTAGGTGAATACTATTCAAACAACAGGAGACAGCTCTTTGATCATTAAACATGAGACATGAATAAAACAGGTTGGTCTTCTGTGGGGCAGATCTTATTCTGTGTATTCCGCAGAGGCTGTACTGCCTTCCGCTTTAGTCTTATGGGTATTCCAGCTTAGCCAATGTGCCACGGAGAACCGAACAAATACTTCTGGTGAGAAATCTGCACGAACAACCTAGGAGGCCTAATTATTCATTCCAAACGTGGAAGAGCAAATATAGAAATCCGTGCTAAGTTGAAATTTATATTTTGCATTCTTAGTAGAATAGCACATTTATACTAGAAAAGCTTTTGTTGGTGCAACTCTTCCTAAAGAGTAGTTGCCAAGGGTTACCTAAGGCAAGGGTTGCCTCTTTTTATTTCTATTAGGAAGAGAAAAGCCTTGCTTGATAGCTAAGTTTTTCACGGGCAATTGTCATTTGCTTTGCTGAAACACCTGGGGATGCAAGCAAAAAAGCACAGAGTGCAGAGCTCGGGCTACAGAGGTGACTCACAGCGTCCAGCCATCCATCCTGGATGTGTTCGCGGGCCTATTTCGGTGCTGATCCCCAGGAACAGCAAGACAGCAGAATCCCAGGCATTCTCTCTGAGTGCAAAGCCAGAGGGCAAGGATTGCCCCAAGAAGCAAGAATTCGCTCATTAAAGCGGGGAGGAAAGCCAGCTGGAAGTTTGCTCTACCTCCTGGTGGTGACCCCTTGGCTTGTTAGAGAGGGGGCCTCCTGTCCCTATGTATCTCGGTTTAATGAGTTGTAGTTCACTGGGGAACCAGAGAGGGCAAAGAAGTGCTTGGCTGGTGAAAGAGAAAGTACACTGCTTATTTCATGCCTAGGACACCATTTACATAATGCAAACTTTTTTTCTGAAACTCTGTGCCTTGAATGGCTGAAGAGACTCGGATTAGTGTAAGAATACAGGGGCCTGGTCGAATGAGCTAACCAAGTCGGGTGGATTAATGATGGGCACATGATAAAATTCCAGAACTCTTAAGAGTGATTTGAAAAGAGCAAGAGACACTTCTGTATCTGAAGTGGATGGGAATCCAACTTGAGAAGGACTCTTCCTCTTTCTGCAGTTGTCAGGTGGTTGATCAGGTACAAAGAGCTCTGACTGGACCAGGGAACTAGTTGTCAGGTGGTTGAATCCATTAAATACAGGTTAACACTAAGAACATTTTGTGGTAAATAATGTATTTGGTGACAACAAAAGTGACTAATTGTATACAGCAAAACCAGAAGTAACAAAGTAGAAATGCAAATGCAGCCAGGGCATAAGAGATATAATAAATTTATATATATGATACATATACAAGACATAAAATATACATAAGAGACATAAGATATATAAATACATCTTACATATATAATAAATATATATTATATATCTGTACAATGTATACATTATATAGTATGTTACATTGTGTATTATTTATTATATGTTATCTGTAATTAATAAAGGTATTGGTACACATGAAACTAGTGGCTACCAGAGCAATGTCAGAGCCTCATGAAATGCCAAACACATATCAGAAGCTAAGTATTAGACTGGGAGTAATGGGGAAAGTATTTTATTTCTTTGACATGACATTATGAAAATTGTTTTTATCATTTAAAAATAGTTTTTGTTTGTTTCCTTTTTCCTCTATCCAGAAGTAAGTTTGAATGTGGTAAAAGTGAGTTAGAACTGTGAGAGGTTGTTGTTGTTGTTGTTGCTGTTGTTGTTGTTGTTGTTTTGAAGGATTTGTTGGACTGTTTGACTAACTGTGAAAAACTACGCTTTCACAATCTATGTTTTTGTGTTTTTTGTTTGTTTGGTTGGTTTGGTCTGGGTTTGGTTTTTTGAGACAGAGTTTCCTCTGTTTACCCTTCCATGTCCTGGAACTCCTTCTGTAGACTAGTTTGGCCTTACACTTAACAGAGCTGCCTGCTTCTGCCTCTTGAGTGCTGGGATGAAAAGCATGAACCACCACCACTGGGCCCAGCTAGATGGAAGCATTGTCTCAGGAAATCCATTCCAGCTGCTTCACAATGTAACTTACTCTCTATTGACATGAAAATCAGGAATTCTTGAGACTTTCATTTCGGTGCTAAAACTGCTTTTGTGAATAACCTTGAGCTTTTCGATATTCCCAGAATAATTATTTAATTAACAATCAATTAATTAAAATTATTAATAAATAATTAATTATTAATTATTATTAATAATAAATAATTAATTAATAAGTGTTTATTAATGTGCACTTAGGCCATAAGCTGCGGCATATTCCCCGGCTAGCTTGTTCCTTATAAAAACCCGTGTAAACTATTCTATGTCTTCCGCATGGTTAGGTCCTCTTCTCATGTTTATCTGACCATCTCTTCCACAGTCCCAGGGCAAACATCCCAGAAAACCTGTCTCCACACCGGAACTTCCGCTTCCCTATTTCCTGCCTAAGCTAACAGGCCAACGGCATTTTATTGACAGGTGATGCTTCCATACACAGCACAGGAGATTCTCTCTACATGTATGTTCTGTCTTTTGTAACTCTCGTCCAGTCCATTGGTTGGCTTTCCCAGCTGAAAAGCTAAACTCCTGCTAGAGTTGGACCTCGTCCTCAGACATCGTGTAGGCTATGGCTATGCAAACTCCTGTCTGATTGCCGTGGAGCAGAGGTTTGGTTATTACAACAAAAATTAGCATACTTTATGAGTAAGTGGAAAATAAGTATATGACCTAAGCTACAGGTAAGCTTATCCGGTGAGCAGAGGAAGAAACACATACATCAATAGGTATAGCTACTGGACATTATCTATCTGCCAAGAATACAGCAGGCACTACTGAACTGCTGTGCGCTTAAGTAAACACTTGCGGTGCGTTTGAGAAATGAGAGCATTCTGACTCATTGAGCCTACATGCCTCTCCTAAGTCCATGAACACGGCAGGTAAGAGAGGCTACAAAACTTACACAGTATAGTTATTTCCATAGTCAAACCACAACGCAAGCCCCTTTGGAACCCCAGCATCCTTGCCCACACAACCAAAACTTTGAAACACTACGTGAAGTCCTATGCCCTCACTGTAGAAACAGATGAATGGTCGTCGACCTCAGCACCACTCTCTAAGCTCTTAGTCCATGTATATGTTCCTACGGAAATGCGTGTTCTTTTGTCATCCGAACGAAAATAATGTACAGGAGTCCTCTCAAATGAGTTTATAGGCAATAAGAAAACTTGGTTTCCTGATTTTTGAGTTGCGAGTCTGATGAATTTTTTTTGGAGATGAGAAAGAGTTTCAAACAAATGTCCAAAATACGTTTATGCAAATATTCATTTTCTAGTAAAAAAACAAAACAAAACAAAAAACCCAGAATTGTACGGTATTGTATTTTTTCATCTACAGAATTATAGTAGACATAACCCTGTCTTCTAGGAGGGAAAAATGGCCCAGAAAAATTACCCATTAGATACACAAAAAATTAGAAATAATCGTTGTGGGCAAAGTAACACAATGAAGCTGTTCATTGGTCTCCCTACTACTTTTAAAAACGTTTTAAAGAATTTTTTTTAAAAAATGTTATATGTATTAATGTTTTGCCTCCTATATGCATGTGCTTGTACAAGCCTGGTGCTCTTAGAGGTCAGAGGAGGGTGCCAGGGCCCCTGGAACTAGAGTGACTGATGATTGTGAGCTACCATTGCATGCTGGGTATCAAACATAGGACCTTTACAAGAGCAACCAGTGCTCTCAACCACTGAGCCATCTCTCTCGTCCCATTACTCAGTTTCCTAAACGAAGAGTGCATATCGTGGTTCCTGAACATGATGAGAAAATTATAATTTTAAAATTTTATAATAATGTAAATCACTATGACTTTCGACTAGAAAAGGAAATTATTTTCCAAAAATAAGCAGTACAGTTTGCTTTTCTGAAAGTGTGTATGTTTTCTTAACAACGTACGTTACAAACAACAAATGTCCCAGTGAGTTCAGCTGGCTTTCAAAGCTGCTGCAAAAGTTCCAAGCAGAGAGAGAGTGATTTAAACTTGAGGAAAGGCACCAAATTAATGAGAGGCAGCCAGCTTCCACGGGAGAGTTGTCTAAAGGAGGCTTTTTACTTAATGTAAATTAACTTTTCCTAAAAGGCACTTATCACTGTTGTGAGCGCCGTGTCTCCAGGAGGCACAGTTTCCCCAGTGCCCACAGGAACACCGAAATGCACAACTATTCTTTCTAGAGAGAGAGAAAAAATAACCAATGTTTGATTTTCATTTGGTCTATTATTTTACATGAACCTTGAAACATTAAAAAAAATTCCCTACAAAGCTAGCTTTGTTTAAACTGGGCTTCAAACAACTATTTTCCAGCCTCCCAATTCTTTCCTCAATTTTACGTTGACAGTCGTGATCTATCAGCGTTGTTGAGCAATTCATATTAACTTAGTCTCCTTGCCTGAACATCATCCCTGTGCACAAACAGTATGTTGACATTTGCAGCAGGCATCGTCTAGCCACAAAGACCCCTTAATGGTGCAGAAGTTGTTTTCTAACGCTCTAATTTCTCTTACTCCCTTCCGCTATTCTTTTCTCTAATTGATAGCCAGAAAAAAGAAAAGGGGAAAAGTCACTTTAAGTGACCCTGTTAGTGTTACATTTATCCTATAGTCCACTAGTTCTTTCTAAGTCACACCTAGAAGAACTGATCTAGAGCGATGCTAACAGCCTGGTGGATCAGGAGGGAGCCCCGAGTTCTCACCATTTCAGGGCTGCTTGCAGCTCAGGAATAGGAAAGAGGAGAAAGCAGGCAGAGCCAAACTTGCATGCATACAGGCACAGATCTATGTCGTTTGCCCATGAGGGCATACGCTCTCACGCACTCACATGCAAAGGTGCCCTTTCACACATAGACACACATGCACAGAAATGATGATGTAGAAGACCTTGGTATTATCTGCAATGGCTGTCTGACCCCAAGTGTAGGTTTAAAGCCAGCTAGAGCTCTGTGATATGACC
Organism: Rattus rattus; assembly: GCF_011064425.1. NCBI lineage: Eukaryota > Metazoa > Chordata > Mammalia > Rodentia > Muridae > Rattus > Rattus rattus. Next base: position 79,917,414 of record NC_046161.1, on the reverse strand, counting down.
AAAGCTTCTATACTGAGGCTCTGTTGCCCACTCCCGCCACCTTCAAATATTCCTAAATCTTTGGGATCTATGATTTGCTTCCTCCTTCTCAAAATGAGGCTCAAAATTAATGAGGAATGTGTGTGTGTGTATGTAAGTTGTGTATACAGGATGTGTATACGTGTGTTGTATGTGTATGGCATGTGTGTATGCTGTGTGTGTGTTGTGTTTGTGTATATGTAAGTTCTGTATATGGAGTGTGTGTGTATGTTATATGTGTTGTGTGTGTATTGTATGTGTGTATGCTGTGTGTGTTGTGTGTTGTGTGTATATGTAAGTTGTGTATATGGGCTGTATATGTATATGTTATGTGTGTGTTGTGTGTGTATGCTGTGTGTGTATATTGTGTGTTGTGTATGTATGTATGTTGTGTGTGGTATGTAGGTGTGTGTATGTGTGTGCGTGCGCATGTGTGCGATGCATGCGCTTAAGTGTGCGTGCTGGGGATGCCAGAAGAGGATATCAGGTATCTTTCTCTATTGCTTTCCACTTTCCTTATGTAAGACAAGAGTTTCTTACTGAATGAGAAACACTTTTTCTTCCAGCCTAGCTGAGCAGGCTTCCAGAACATCCTATCTCATTTCTCAGGGCAGGGTTACAGGCATGGGCCTGTAAAAAGCTGTCCCCAGCTTTTGACAGAAGTGCTGAGTATTGAATCCAGGTCCTCGAGCAAGCGCTCTCACCACCTGAGCCATGCCCCTAGATGCTAATTGTGTTTTAAGTTCTGCACTTTTATCTGGAGGCAACTTTATAAACAGTTTATAACAAATGAAGGATGGTACTGCAGCAGCGGCCTCTCAGCTCAGCTAGCCGCACAGGCGTCATCGGGTACTTGGCACGGGTCCACTGGCCCTGGGCATTCTGAGGATATTTATTATGAAGCAGAATCAGGACAAACATCTTAGAAAATGAAGATCACTGAAGTCCTCTGGTTGGGGTGCATCCGTTTGTACCCGGGAAGTGTCACTAAAAGCTTGTTTAAGACTTCCTATGGCTTAAAGCCACAGCCTCGGCATCGGGAAGGCAGAGGGAAAGGGGAACTCTGCTAAAATAGGGGAAAGGAAAGGTTTGGAGAAAGCCCCACTAACAGCAGAGGAAGAGATG